>NC_079491.1:23660781-23963811 GCF_020520425.1 Spinacia oleracea | reverse complement strand
ACAGCCATTGCTGGCCATGTGCGCGCAGCCCATGCGCTCGTAGCATAGCTGCTGCTGTCCCAACGCAAGCCTCCGCACAGCGCCCCATCGCACGCGAGCTATCGCTCGCAGTGCGCGCGCGAGATCGCTCGCTGGGCGCGCTGGCTCGCTCGCTGGCGCGCGAGATCGCTCGCTGGTGCGCGCGAGCCATCGCTCGCTGGCGCGCGAGATCGCTCGCTGCGCGCGCGCGAGCCATCGCTCGCTGGTGCGCGACATCGCTCGCTGGGCGGGCGACGTCGCGCGCTGTGCGCGCGAGTGATGCTGTGCGCAGCGCTCGTGGCACGCGAGCTTGCGCTCGCTGCGCGCGAGGCTGCGCGCACTTGTGCGAGGCAGCGCGCGTTGTGGCGCAGCTCGCTTGCTGCCCACACGCGACTGCCTTGGCTCGCCCCTCGCCCATGCCCATACGTTCATTGCTCGTGGCACACGACACAAGGCAGGGCTGCTGCCTTGCGCTCGTGCACTACGCCCTTGCTCATTGCATTCGTGCCGCACGGGCGACGAGCTCCCTTGCTCGTCGTCGCATGCCCGCATTATACAACACCCCTTAAGGGTAACACGAAGCGTCCATTGCTTCGTGCGTGCAAGTTATTTGAACGAATCGCATAAAAATTTAAAATTTGTATTTAAAATTAATGACAAATTAATAAATATTATTAATTTCATAATTTTAGGGCGAAAAAATCGAAAATTTATTATCCAATTGATTTCCGATTGTTATGGATTCAAGTCTAGGTCATAAAAATTTAAAATTTATCGTAAATTTACAATTTTTATGGTGGTTTTTAATCATAGGTTTCTAATTAAATTACAATTAATTATGAAAATCAAATTAATTCTAAATTATTCTAATTTTCAACAAATTAATCATAATTACAAATTAGATTGCATAATTAACAAGACTAGGCATTCAAACTTGTTAAACATATGTAGTAGGTCAAACAAAAATTCAAGATTTATCAACAAGAATCGCAAATATTTAATTTAACATCTTAAATTTACGAAATTTTGCATTCGAAAAACTAAAACCTTCGAAAAGTCATAGTTAGGCTTCGAATTTGAGAATTCTGGGTTCGGCAGAAAATTATTATTTTTGTCAAAATTTTAGAATGCCTTTTACATGCGAAATTGACACAAAAATCACTCAATTCGGATGAGTAACGAAGAAACTGCCGAAAAACTGCGTACATATAATTAAATAAACGCAATTTGCAATTAATTAACAATTACGAAAATTAATCACCCCTTTTAATTCTTGCAAATTTGTAATATTTAACCATGTTCATGCAATTTAGATTATGAAAATAATAAGGGGCTCGTGATACCACTGTTAGGTTATGATACATATGACATTTACATAGATCATGCGGAAACAACCATTAACCCAGGAAACATATTATTTACACATAATCATATAGCATAATTAGATGCATACTCTTTGTTGCGTGCCCTCCCTAGCTGCGCCCGAACCGAACAAGAACAAGTCTTTTAGGACTCCAAGTGTCGTCCCTCCGTAGATAGTCCACAGCACGTCCGGATCCGCCTTAAGATTGACCAACTAGAATCGCCCTTAAGGTACTTAGAAAATTTCGGCACTTTTGAGCAAGATGTGTGTTTGATTTTCTCTCAAAAAACTCACTTTTGAATACTTTGAAACTTGTATATAAATTATGACCCCTAGGCCTTTATTTATAGAGTTATGGAAAAGGAATCGTAATCCTAGTAGGATGCGAATTAATTGGAATTAGAATCCTATATGAATTCTATTTAATTAATTTATCCAATTAGGAATAGACATTTAATCATACACTGACTCTTGCTGATTCAGGAATCACGCATGAGCACAAACTCACACACACACGGCAGCCACAAGGACTGCCCATGCGTGCGAGCTGCAGCCCACGCAGCAAGGCCCACGCATCCGTGGCCTTGGCGCGCGCTGGGCTTGTGGCGTGCGTGCTTGCTGGGCGACGGCCTGGCTTCGTGCTGGGCCTTCGTCCGGCAGGCCTCGTCCGATGCTAATTCGTACGATACGCTTCCGATTAAATTTCCATTTCCGGAATCTATTTCCGATACGAACAATATTTAATATTTCCGATTCCGGAATTAATTTCCGTTTCGAACAAATATTTAATATTTCCGTTTCCGGAATTATTTTCCGATTCCGGCAATATTTCCGATTCTGACAATATTTCCGTTTCCGGCAATATTTCCGATTCTGGTAATATTTCCATTTCCAATAATATTTTCCGATACGTACCATGTTTCCGTTTCCGGTAACATCTACGACTTGGATAATATTCATATTTCCGATACGATCCATATTTCCGTTTCCGGCAATATCATCGTTTCCGGAGTATTCATTTCTTGCCTGTGACGATCTTAGCTCCCACTGAAACCAAGATCCGTCGGTTCCGAATATTCATAGATGGAGTATTTAATGCCATTAAATACTTGATCCGTTTACGTACTATTTGTGTGACCCTACGGGTTCAGTCAAGAGTAAGCTGTGGATTAATATCATTAATTCCACTTGAACTGAAGCGGCCTCTAGCTAGGCATTCAGCTCACTTGATCTCACTGAATTATTAACTTGTTAATTAATACTGAACCGCATTTATTAGACTTAACATAGAATGCATACTTGGACCAAGGGCATTATTTCCTTCAAACCTCACCTATACCCTCAGCCTTAGCCTCTTCTCCGTTAGGCAAGGTAACACAGAACCCATCAATTTGTTTCTAAGAAGTAAACCACTCCTTCCTACAACAAATATGTTGTGAGCATCCCGAATCTAAAATCCAACCTTCCTTTGGATCTTTATTCTCCTCCACCATAAGAGTCATATCCTCATCAATAGCAATAGTAGCAGCACCTCTAACCCTACTGTTCCTCAACACCATGAAGTCTTCCTTGTACCTAGGACACTTTGATTGTATATGTCCTATCTCGTCACAGTACCAACACTTGATGTTAGGGTTTGTATTGCTCGCCTTCTTCTTGCCTTTCCAGTTATTGTTACTACCCTCCACTACCAATCTTGCTGCTCCTTCATGGATTGATGACGACCCCCCTTGCTTCATGAACCTCTCCGCCTCGAATAACGCCACCACAGTATCGTCCAAAACAATTGTTATCTTCCTTACAAGTAAACTAGTTATCACAGAGTTATACCTTTTAGGGAGAGATGTCAACAATAAAATTGCCTTGTCCTCCTCCTCGATTTTCACATCTAAACTCGCCAATTGGGCGATCAATCCATTAAACTTATTTAGATGATCTTATAGTGCGTTGTCTTCCTCCATCTCGAGTTAATAAAGGTCCTTTTTCAAGAACAACTTGTTGGCCAATGACTTAGATGCGTACATCTTAACCAATTTGTCCCACAACTCTTTTGGATTATTTTCCCCTAAGACGTTGTACTTGATCTCCGGTGCAAGAGCCAATCTGATCGTACTAGTATCCCGTAGTTGCATATCCTCCCACTTGTCCTTGTCCACCGAATCGGGTTTCTTATCCTCCAAAGTCTTGTCAAGACCTTGATGTATAAGAATATCCTTAATTGTACTTTTCCATAATGAGAAATTTGTCTTCCCATTAAAAAGTTCTACCTTGTACTTGTTCCCGAAATCATCCATGGATAAAACCCAGCTCTAATACCAGTTTGTTATAACCAAACGCGTGCCACAAACGATTGAGAACAAACCCACAAATATAATATAGAACAAATAGAAAAAACAATAATAAAAGACACAAGTGTTTGTGAGGAAATTTAGATTTCCTCCCCTCAAATATTATCGTATTATTAAGTTCCTATAAAATAACACAATAACACCTCAATTGATGATTCCTCTCACCAATGTATTTTTCCCTCTTCCCTCTTATTTTCTAGCTAGGCCTAAACCTCATTTTATAGGCTAAACTAGAAACCTACATCTACTAGAATTATACTTGCTCCCCAAGTCTAAATAATCCTAGAGATTGTTACATACCAAAATATATCTAATTTTCTAATTACAATTTTAATTAAACTAGGAAGCAAGATATTAAATCAAAACAAGTTAGTTTCGTATTCTTGTCGACTTAACTAAGTTGTGTTTAATTCCTAACAATTATATATACAGGGAGACCTAAAAGGAAAAAAAAGAACGATTAGAGTTAAAATAATTGGTGACACCATGTTGAATTGATCTTCGTGATTGCGCGTCTTAAAGAATACGTAGTACTCCCTTCGTCCCTTAATGCTCGCACCGTCTTGACTGGACACGCTGGTCAATGCACAACTTTGACAATCAATATCTTTAACTATATATTATAAAAACTTATAAAAATATTAATATTTTGAAAATATATATTAAGGTGAACCCAACAATATATTATATACTAGAAATAAAATTGGGTCAAAGTGAATTATGTGAATAGTGCAAAAAGTGATAATGGTGCAAGTATTAAGGGACAGAGGGAGTACTATACAGTATACAGTATACACCAATGTATGATTAAGAATTTAGAGGTAGAATGCTAATTAATTAAATGAAAATTTGGTAACATTAATCCAACATTTCGCCGGTTTTCTTTTATTAATCCCACCTATCACATTTTCTTTAATAATCTCACATTTACTACCCAACAACTTTTGTTGGGCTTAAGTGACCGGTAATCGGTGAAAAAATCATCGAGATGGTGATATATTGATGATGATGACTGAAAGTATCGAGAGAGAGTACTGCCACATAGGGACATATTACCGCATAGAATAGGTTTATGACGTTTTGAGCCTAATAAAAGTCGTTAGGTAGTAAAAATGGAATTATTAAAAAATATGTCGTAGGTAGGCTTAATAAAAGAAAATCAACCAAAAGTTAAATTAATATTACCAAATTTTTCTTAATTAAATTGGTAATCAAATTAACAATTTTAATAATGATAGTTAGATAAAGACAAATGAAAAGAAGTAAACACATTAGAGTGTCATGGACTAACTCAAGTTGTTGACTATTCTAGTAACATTCGCACACACTTAATCAGCAAATTGTATTAATTAAAAGTTAAAATTAAAAATACGGAGTAGCACATGATTGATGATGATTTTAGAAGGTTCGGCACTACTTCGGCGTTGAGATGGAGAATCTTTTTGCTCGGATGTTGAAAGTGGAGCCGACTATTATCCACAATTAATATCTCATTATTATTTTAACACCTCCGTTTCATAAAAATCTATACTATTACTATTTACATAAATATCAAGATAAAAATGAAAATTTTGATTAAATATAATAAAATATAGATAATGTAAGAGAAACGAATAAAAAAGGTGGGTGAGTGTTAAAACATAATAATTAATTAAGAGAAATTGAATGGAAAAATATAAATATTGTGGGTAAGAAGGGTAATGTCGTAAATTTTCATGTCAAAAAACAATATAATATAAAGTGTAAAGTACTTTATGAAACGAACTAAAACAGAAAGTATAAACATCATTTTGAAACAAAGGTAGTATTATCTTAAAAAAAACATAAGTTGATCTATTTGTTGGAATGCCTTGCTTTAATATGTTTTTGCTAGCTTAATTAGGGTTCAATTTATGTTTATGCTTCACTACGGGTCTCCTTTCTATTTAACGTCTTGTTACTCCCTTCGTCTTTAAAAGATTGCCACATTTGACTTTTTCACGGTTTCCAAGATACGACTTAAAACATAAATATCTCTAATTATACACGCGTAAAAATCATAAAAAAAATGATATTATAAAAATATACATTAAAACGAATCTAACAAGACCCGACATGACTTAGTATTTCTTATAGCCCAATAAGAAGTAATGTAAGTTTTTACAGTTTGACACAAAAAGTTATAATGGGGCAATCTTTTAGGGATTGAGGAAGTACTATGTATCTTGTACGAGTAAGTATTATGAATTTCTCAATCACTGAAAATCCAAATCATGAACATTAATTCACCATTACACGAACGAACTGTGACTAACTGACATGACCTTCGAAACCCACATTTCCCTTTTTTAGTAACTGCCATTTGTAGTAACTACCCTATTAACCGGCTACCTAAAATAGCAGCCGTATAAGTTAGATTTTCAAGTGATTATGTTGCATTACAACTAATCCTTGAGAAAAGATAAGAGTTGCACTCCAACTAGTATCATTAAAGAGATAAAATTGTGAATGAGATAGAAATTCGGAATAAAACCAGAAAAACCTGGAAACGTGTGGACAGAAAACACCAGCGCTACAAATTTCTAGTGCGTGGCATACACACGCCACTTATTTCCTGCGCATAAACATCAGCGCCATTATATTCTAGCGTTGTAGTTTGGTTCTCAGCCAATCATGACACATATAGAATTATGAAACAACTGTCAATGACTCAACAGCTAACAAATCTGGCGCATCAAGACATGCGCAAGAATATTCCAGCCCACCAATGTTGTGCGCTAGAAAACTTTGTCGCTGCCATTTGATTTTCAGTAAACTTCAATCTAATTGAACGTTTATCTTATTTCAACCCGTTACACTATAAATATATCCCTCGAAAATCCGGAAATCGATACCAAATATCACCCAAAAACCTTAAGCTTGAGTATTGACCAGAGCTTCACTCTGTCCCGTATTCGCAATAGTCTGCCATATTAACTCGATGTTAAGCAGACTCCGTTAGCACTATGTCCGTATAAGTACTCAGCCCACCTCAAATACTACCGAAACTCTGACCAATTCACAAGCCTAAGATGAGGAATCTAAGAGAAAACTCTGGAAGAATCGCAGCAGACTGTCAGTCAGTTACAAGAAAGTTCGATGCAGAAAAAGGAAGGCTAGTAAAGACAAGTGGTTTGTGTTCCTGATAACCGCAATATAGCCTAAGCTATACTGTAACCTGAAATCTACCTTTTTATCGCTTTCACCACCTTATAAATCTGTTCACAATAATCCGCATATTGATGTAACGCCCCGACCTCTAATTCAAGTAATTAAGCAACGGAGTTTACCTAATTCGGTCGGGACATTACTGTCGTAATTCTCTCTTGGGAATTACAAGGCAAACATCATAATATAAACTATTAAATCTCCAAATTAACATAGTAGTCCTTTTTATTTCCATAATAAAAGTACATAACTTACTAAAAGTCTTTACTTAAACTATTACAACTTTTAAACATAACTAGGTGAATATTATTAAAGTGAAATCCTCGCCACTACTCGTTTCCATCGTCCCCAACAGTACCTAAAACAAAAAACAAAACGGTGAGCCGTAGACTCAGTAACGAACTCTTCTAGTAACGTAAATTAATATCAATTCATTTTAGTTCATAACACTTGGAGAATAGAATAATGTAAAACATTTAATAAAAACATCATAATTATTTTATTTATAACCTTTTTATTAACATGCTAGTCGTTGGCAAGTATGACATGATGGAACGTCTTCCATGATGGGCCGATGCCCATAAAACATGAGAGCCTTGGCTCAAAGGGCGGCTGCCCCATGGGTACATGCATGACCGAGAATCGTAACCTTGAACATATACTGCCAAATTAATGGACCAGGTCTTTCACTTTCATTTATCATGTTTCGTTTAATTTACATTCTTAACCTTTTTACTTCAGTTGAAGTAACATAATTCATTTACATCATAAGATCAAGTAGAACATCATTTCATTCAAGATTTCTCATAAAACATTATATTATAACTTATAAGAAATAATTCAATAAAATCATATTTCATTCCCACAATCCATAAAACACGTCAAAATATTTAATTCATAAAGTCAATCATAACGTCATAATTTCATAATCATATTTAGAAGGGGATTGCGGGTACTACCAATAGCCGTTACCTCAATTCCGCGATTTGCTAAGGCTTTTCCTTGGTTCGTTCTTCCTGAGCTCCGAGTCCAATTTCTTTCAAAATATTAAATCAT
The DNA here is from genome assembly GCF_020520425.1 of Spinacia oleracea. Classification (NCBI taxonomy): domain Eukaryota; kingdom Viridiplantae; phylum Streptophyta; class Magnoliopsida; order Caryophyllales; family Amaranthaceae; genus Spinacia; species Spinacia oleracea. The sequence continues at coordinate 23,955,840 of NC_079491.1, read as the reverse complement.
TGAATTAGTTATTAAAACGATAAATAATTTAAAATCAATATTTTATAAATAATAAGTTTATAGATAAGGAATTTACAAATAACGAATTTTAATAAAAATTATAATTTCATAAGTTAATGAAAATATCATTAAACGAAATTTCAATCAATCAATCAATATATATATATATATATATATATATATATATATATATATATATATATATATATATATATATATATATATATATATATATATATATATATATATATATATATATATATATATATATATATATATATTTATATATTATACTTCCTCCGTCTTTTAATACTCGCAACATTTGTTAGTTTCACGCATGCCAATGCACAACTTTGATCATTTATATTTTAAATTCTCTTTATGCAAAAATTATAAAAATTTGATATTTTGAAAATACACATTGAGACGAATCTAACAGGATCCCACATGACTATATTTTATCTTATATAAAAAGCACTAAGAATAGTCAAAGTAGATTATATGAATAGTGGCAAAAGTCCAAACGTTGCGAGTATATATATATATATATATTATATATATATATATATATATATATATATATATATATATATATATATATATATATATATATATATATTATATATATATATATATATATATATATATATATATATATATATATATATATATATATATATATATATATATCGAAATTGGATAATATTCCGTTTATGAATTTATCGTTTAAAATATATCGTAAAAATATTTAAATTAATGAAATTTAATTATTAGTAATTATTTAAAATGAAATCAAGTTAATAAATATTTTTAATTTTAATAAAATCAAGTTTAAAAATTTCTGTGTATTACACCCTTGCCCCTTAGAAAAAGTGTCGTCCTCGAAATTGGAGCTCAGTTGAACTTGGATTAATTGTCATTCTTCGAACTCATTCAAGTAATACTTAATCGTTCTATTCGTTATACAAACATGATTGAATAACATTATAACATAATCATTAAAATAAGATAATAAAGATTCATACATCATATCATTTTTAAGCGAATAACTGGGGATATTTCGATTTCATCTGCGCTTCGACTTCCCATGTGGCTTCAGATATCAAGTGATTGTCCCATAAGACTTTAACCATCGGAATTACTTTGCTTCTAAGTCGTTTCTCTCTTCGTTCGAGAATTTCAATTGGTTTCTCCTCGTATGTGAGATCGTTTCGCAACAACAATGGTTCGTGTATAATCACATGGCTAGGATCGAGAACATATTTCCTTAACATTGACACGTGGAACACGTTGTGGACCTTTTCCAAGTCGGTCGGTAAAGCAAGTCGATATGCTACTTCACCTATTCTTTCTAATATCTCGTATGGCCTGATGTACCTTGGGCTCAACTTTCCAGTTTGACCAAATCTTATTATTCCTTTTGTTAGTGAAATTTTCAGGAACACGTGATCTCCAACTTCTAATTCCAACGGTCTTCTTCGTTGGTCTGCATAAATCATATGTCTACTTTGTGCTGCCTTCATTCTCAATTGGATTAACCGAACCTTGTCAGTAGTTTCTTGAATCAATTCTGGTCCTATAACACGTGCTTCATCGATATCACTCCAACACAATGGTGTTCGACATTTCCTCCCATAAAGAGCTATTTACGAGGCCATGCCAATGGTGGCCTAGTAACTATTGTTGTATGAAAATTCTACCATGGGTAACAACTTTTCCCACGTTCCTTGAAAATCTAAAACACATGCTCTCAACATATCTTCAACAATTTGATTAGTGTGTTCCGTTTGTCCATCAGTTGTTGGATGAAATGTCATACTAAAGTTAAGTTTCGTTCCAAGAACCTTATGCAATTCTTTCCAATGGGTAGATTGATACCTCGTATCACGATTCGAAATAATCTAACTAGGCACTCCATGTAATCGCACAATAGTGTTCACATATAGTTCAGCAAGTTGATCTAAGCTCAAATTGTTTTTCATTGCTAAGAAATATGCTGACTTTGTTAATCGATCAACAATGACCCAAATAACATTCATTCCCTTGGTTAACCTTGGTAAACCTATGATAAAATCCATCGACACTGAATCCTATTTCCATTCTGGCACATCCAGGGGTTGCAACAAACCTGCTGGTCTTTGACGCTCTATCTTGATTCTCTAACATGTCAAACATTTAGCCACGTATTCTGCCACTTCTTGTTTCATGTTGCTCCACCAATATATTTGTCTCAAATCCTTATAAATTTTGTTTCCTCCAGGGCGAATCGAGTTTGGTGAAGTATGGGCTTCCTCTAAGATTCTCATTTTCAACTTTTCATCGTTTGGTACACATAATCTTCCTTGAAATCTCAATGTGCCATCTTCTTGAATGACAAAACCGGGTGACTTCCCATTTCTCACTTCACTTCTTATTCGTTTTAATTGCAGGTCCTTACATTGTGCTTCCTTAACCTCATCAATCAAAGTCGGTCTCAATACTAAGGTATTTAACCAAGCATTTCCTTTCTTTTTTAACTCAATTTCTGTCTTTTGCAGATCATCTTGATTGGCTCGGGAGAAATTTAGAATAGAGTTTAGGTGGGATTTTTGACTTAATGCATCTGCAACAAAGTTAGCCTTTCCAAGATGGTATTGAATATCAAGATCATAATCTTTAAGGAGTCCTAACCACCTACTTTGTCTCATCACTACAAGAAATTGTACTATTAACGATGGGAAATCCCGTCGCGAAAGGCCAATAATCGTTGATTAACGATGGGATTTCCTGTCGCGAACCCGTCATAAAAGGGGGCCGTCGTTAATAGAAAATCCGTCGTAAAAGACATTTGCGACGGTTATTCCTGTCTTTGTTTGGTTGTTGACCCGTCGTAATTAGGTTGTCGTTAAAGATACAAATTCTTGTAGTGCATGTTGAGTTCTTTTTGGGTGAAAATATATTTAAAACTTATATGGCCAGTGAAAATTTGACACGAAACACCGTACAAATAATGTCTCCAAATTTTAAGGGCGAACACAACAACTGCAAGTTCGAGGCCATGGGTAGGGTAGCTTTGTTCATGGACTTTGAGTTGGCGAGAAGCATAAGCTATGAATTTTCCATTTTGCATTAAGACACATCCTAACCCATTCTTAGAAGCATCACTATAAATAAAAAAATCCCTCAGTTCCAGATGGAAGGGTAGAATAGAGGCAGTGGTGAGACATTTCTTAAGTTCTTGAAATGCATATACGCAATCATCATTCCACACAAATTTGGTATTCTTTCTAACTAATCGGGTTATAGGTAAAGCAACCTTAGAAAAGTCTTGAACGAATCTTCAATAATATCCAGCTAAACCCATAAAACTCCTTACTTCAGGGACATTAGTTGGTCTAAGCCATTCCACAATTGCTTTTATTTTCTTTGGGTCAACAGATACACCTTTCTCGGAAATAATATGACCTAAAAATGATATTTTCTTAAGCCAAAATTAAAAATTTTGACAACTTGGCATATAACTGATTTTCAATCAATGTATCTAATACTTTCCTCAAATGCTCCTCGTGTTCTTCATTACTCTCAGAATATACCAAAATGTCATCAATGAAAACAACTACAAACTTATCAAGGCATGGTTTGAAAATGCGGTTCATTAAATCCATAAATACGGTTGGTACATTGGTTAACCCAAACGACATTATAAGAAACTTATAGTGACCATATCTGGTTCTAAAGCCCATCTTTGGAATATCCTTAGGTTTAATTCTAAGTTGATGGTATCCTGACCTCAAATCTAAGTTTGAAAACAGTTTCGCACCTCGAAGTTGGTCAAACAAATCATCAATACGGGGTAAGGGATATTGTTCTTAATATTAATCTTGTTTAACTCTCTATAATCTATGTATAACCTCAAAGTTCCATCGTTTTTCTTCATAAATAAGACTGGGGCTCCCCGTGGTGAAACACTAGGTCGAATATATCCTTTTTCAAGTAATTTATCTAATTGTTTCTTTAATTCCTGTAACTCAGCTGGTTCCATTTTATATGGTGCTTTAGAAATATGGGTGGATCCTGGAATTAATTCAATACTAAAGTCTAATTCTCTCGGTGGAGGCACACTAGGTATTTATTATGGAAAAATATTTGGGTATTCACAAAAAAAGGGTATGTCAATAATGGAAGAGTCGGTAGTATTTAAATCAATAGCACTACAAAGATAACCGGGAAGACCACTCTCAATCATTTTACGAGCTTTCAAAGCAGTGACAATCTAGATTGTTGGTTTTCTTACTAACTTATGAAATGAAATTCTATCCCCATTTGGCATTTTAAGGGTCACACTTTGCCTTGAACAATTAAGGTTAGCTTCATACTTTCAACCAATCCATTCCCAAAATTATATCAAATTCAGATAGGTCAAAAGCTATTAAGTTTGCTAGAAACTCAACTTTCTCTATTACAACAGGGCAATCCCTATACATGGTTCTACATTTAACAATTTCTCTGCTAGGAAGGGTAACACGCCTAGTATGAAAGTCACAACATGGTTTCAAATTTAAAATTTTTGCAAGCAATTGAGAAATAAAGGAATGTGAAGCTCCAGAATTAAAGAGAACATGGACATGTAAAGAATGGATAGAGAAGGTACCAGTGATAACGTTATCATCCTCATCTGCTTCATCTTTCCTCATCACAAAAACTCTTCCAGTTGGCGGTGGGCGTGGTGGATTACGGTTTGAACCCCCTAGGTTGTTGTTATTTCGACCATGATCGTTGTTAGTTGAAATCGGTCCTCTCATGGTTGACATCACTTTATTTGGGCAATCTCTGACATAATGATCATGGCTTCCGCATCAATAGCAAGCATTTGTGCCAACACGGCATTTACTCGACATGACTCCTTTTTCCACATTTGGCACATCCTTGCAACCGATTGTTCCTTCCTTGAAATCCTTGTCTCCTGTTACTTCCTTGATTACCATCATTCCTCCTATAGTTTTGGTTTCCTTGGTTGCCTTGGTTTGTCCTTTTTGCTCCACCTTAGTTTTGGTTATCATTTCTCCTTTTATACCCAACATTCTGAGCTTCTCGAAGTAGTACCACTTGTTCCACATGAACTACAATATCAACCATATCCTGGTAAGAAGTAGATCTTTGAGTTGACAACCTATCTTGGTACTTAAGGTGAAGACCGCGCTCAAAACGGTTCATCCTGTATTGCTTTGTCAATACTAAATTTGGTGCGAACCTTGACAACTCCTTGAACTTATTTGTGTATTCCAGAACGCTTATTGTTCCTTATTGCAAGTGAAGAAACTCATCTTCCATTTGTTTCCTCAAGGGTGGTGGGTAAAACTTATCTCTCATTAACTTCTGAAGTTGGTTCCAACCAAATCAAGGCTCATTCTTTTGTTCCTTGTTAACTTTCCACCATAATCCTGCCTAGCCCGTCAAGTAAACACTATAAAAATCAACTCTCAATTTCTCAGGGCATTGCAAGGTTTCAAATAACTGGTCTATGCGACTTATCCTATAATCTTCGAACTCAACTGGATCGGGCTTGCCATCATAGGATGTCGGGTTGAGAGATGAAAAATTCTTGAACATTGATGCGCTCTCGTTCTCACTTACATATTTATTTTTCCGAGAATCTTGGACTAATTCGGCCAACATTGCGCTCACATTTTCCAATAGTTCCATTCTCTCCTCACGACCGTCAACATGAACATAATCCTCGTGGATAATGTTGTTATTATCATGAACATGGTGCTCGTTGTGAGCCCCGTTGGAAACATCATTGATAGCATCAATAGTCGACATTCTGCATAACATGTCTTATCAGATTTGAAGCGAATAATAACATAAAATAAGCCCTTTCACCCCATTCCTACACTCACACTCATGTGTTCGAGTAAACCTGTTATGTACGTGTGTGTCGATTAAGTCGTGGTTGTCTAGGGTCGTACCTGATGTGTTTGTAATTTGTTCCTCTTTGGAAGTCATTAAAGACTATTTATGTGCACAGCCAGTGGCGGCACCAGTAAGGGTTCAGTGGGTTCAATTGAACCCTTACTGGACCGGACAAATCATATTAAATCAAACAAACGCATCAATGTAATAGAAATAATCTGAGTGCCTCAGTGGTTGTGCTTCAACTTGCCAAACCAGCCAGTCCTGGGTTCGACTCCCTTTACCGCTCAAATTTCTTTTTCCCTTTCCTCCCTCTTTTAAACGGTTTCTTTCATTTATTGTTTTTCCTTTCCCCCCTCTTTTAAACAGTTTCTTTTCCCTTTCCTCTCTCTTTTATAGATTTCATTCAATTATATTTAAAAAAAACTACAAAAGATGGCAGTCCATAAGACGACAATTTTTGTACTTCTCTCAAAGATATATATTTTTCTAGTCGAGAATGATGCACGTAATAGTAATACAACATTTTCAAAACATGAAAAATTATCAATTGTATTTTTATAGTTGTTACTCCGTATTAAAATAGAAACTGTGTATTGCGTATCACCGAATTATTAGTTGTAACTAGTATTTGGCTCCAGATGATATCCCGAATTATAATGTGAATAGCAATTAATTATATTTTTTAATGAAATTAGGTTGGATATTTGTACAAAATACTTTCTTTTTGTAATATATTAACATTAATTTTAAAAATTAAGAAAACATGTAAAAGGTCATAATTTAATTGGATAATAATCTAATGTTGATTGTTGAAATATGAGGTCACACGTTTAAATCTTATGCAAACCACATCTCATAGAGTGAGGGATAGAGAGCGCCACGTGGCATGTAAACGTTTGTAACAAAAAAAAAATTACGATGTTTGATTTTATCATGTGTCTAAGAATTTCGAATCCTTAAGCAAAGAATCCTGGCACCGCCACTGTGCACAGCCCACCCCAATTTAGTAGATTTGGTCAAGATATTGTATTAAATCCCAACCTACTTTTGATCACCTCAAAATCTCTAATCATGTATCGCGTCATTATTCGCAAAATACAACCTTCAATAGACTACTCCATTAGGAGAGTCGTGTTATCACGTTGACTCTTCCACTATAAAATGTTTTTTTTTTCATTTTTGACATTTAGCCACTATAAAATGTTACTGAGCATTGCATGCATGTCTACAAATTTACTCTATTTTCTACTATTAAGACTTCGATCAATTTATATAGAACTAGTCAGAAGCACGTGCCATGGACGTGTTCATGGGCGAAGCTATATAGGGGTCTTGGTAGGCCATGGCCCCCCCCTGAAATTGTAGATATATGATTAAATTGTAGCTGTCATGCTGCTAGTTGCAGGTTCGATCCCTAGCTTTGCCTCTTCTATTTAGCATTTTTATTTTTAATTTGATACATCTATTATTCCTTGTGTTTACGAAACCCATTATGGACTTATATTCATTTTTCAGTAATTTTCATTACTTTTATTGTTATAGTATGGAAGTAGAAAATAAGTTATGTTGTCCAACAAAATTTATACAAAGTTAATATTTAATATTACTTAACTGTTTTACCTAGATATTTTATATTTAACGGTACTAAACATGTGTCACTTAAAACTTCCTTTTAATAGTGTCCAAGTGTTTTAGTGTTAGTATTTTAAAATATTAAGAATTTTAGGTCAATTTACATTCTACAGTACTAAACAAACAACAACAAAAAAAATAGTTGGTTTGATATATTGAAATTCTAGTATTTTATTGGAATTAGACAAGTATTTCTGTACAAATTTCGGCCCCCCTTGTACAAACATTCTGGCTTCGCCCCTAGACGTGTTGGCTCGACGTACATTTATAATTTTTACTACTCGTACGGAGTATTAATTAAGTTTTTTTCTATTACATATAACATAAAAGACATTGTTTACATCAAGTAAAAGTTTATCATTTTTTATTTGCAAGTTAAGAAATGTATATACCTTGCTCCATTAAAAACCGCATGAAGCTGTTCACATTTACAAAAAAAATAAAAAAAATTACATGTACACTCTCCGTTTTTTTTATAAATGCATCATTTTAACTTTCACATTGTTTATATAGTATCTTTAATTTGACTTGGATATTTTACTAATATATACGGAGTAATAATCAAATTATATTACGTCATCTGTTCCGGAAATATCGCACCATGCATGGTTGAATTTTACTCCTCTAAGCCTTACTTTGACTCTTAATATCTCACACCGTGTGCAAGTAAAAATTATAAAAAATTAATATTTAGAAAATGTATATCAATACGAATCTAACATGACCCCACATGTCTAAAATTTCCTTACATACGAATCACAAAAAATGGCCAAAGTTGTAGTGTGAATAGTGTAAAAAACAAAATGGTGCGATATTTCCGGAACGAAGGAAGTATGTAAAATGTTGTGTGTTGCAAGTGAATGGCAATATTGTAAATAATAAACCAAATAAAGGGTATAATAGGCCAAAAAATGATGCAAAACTCATATTGAGTTTCGGCTTTTTTTTAAGAAGTAGAGATAGAGATTACCGGTTCACCACTGCATCATCCTCTTTGAAATTAAGGTGCCCCTCTTGAGAAAGGTCTTTCTAATACTCCCCTTTTTACTTACCATTTGATCTAAAAATAAAAAAAAATTGGTCCTGTTTGGTAACTAGCGTTTAGCTGTAGCGGATTGTATTAGTAGTTTTTACTAGATGTTGGTATTAGCTTGTTTAACTAGTTGATTGTATTAACTGGTAATGTTAAATGTTTGGTAAATACTTTCTCCGTTTCTTTTTATTCTTTACGTTTTCCCTTTTGCACGTTTATTAACAACTAATTAATGGGTATTGAGATTCCTCTATTTTTTTTTTCAAATAAGGATAATTACGTTTTTTTATAATGTTTTCACTCTTATCAAAATTCCTAGAAAAATTTAATATCCCAATAGAAAATAAAAACAATTAAACAACATTTATATGAAATTAAAATTTGTTAATCCCACTACAAACTTATAAGAAAATAAATTATTAAATGTATAATTTGCAAAATAGGAATGACTAAGAAAAGAAAAAGTTTACATTAAATTCATATAAAAAACTCAATTTTTAAATTTTCTTTATTATTTGTACATCGTCTACTTAAGAAAAAATGTCTAGTTAAATAAATAAAAATAATAGGTAAGCAAAGTAAATAGTAAAGTTAATTACTAAAGTGAATAAAGAAAAGAAAAGGTATGTCAACCATTATTCACCTCCCCCCCCCCCCTCTCTTCTCGTTCTCCTTCTTTATCTTGTTCTACTCCATTGCTCCATGAACTTCATCCTGCTTCATCCCCATCTTCCCGATATACACAACTACACAAGTACGTACTATTATATACAAGGTCGCTCAATCATAATTCGCAATTGTATTGGTAACGACATCTCGCAATTTTGGCTTTTATATATCCTTGCCAAATATCTCTTTTTTTCTTTCTGCAAGATAAATTAAAACTCATATTTGCTTAATCTCACATACAAGCCAAATTTCAGTTGATTTCGTACCCTTGGGTATCTTTTCCTTGGTTTTGCATGATTTTCTTTTTAAAATAAATCTATTTGTGGTCTCTTTTAATTTTTTTTAATTTTGTAATTTATTGCAAATAATTACCGTGTTATAATTTTGTGTATATTTTATTTTACTCAAATATTTCTGACATTTTCTGTGATTCTATCATTGTATAAATTCATCTTCTATGTTGTTGCAAGGGTTGTTACCTTCATTGGACTTACTTGATTAAGCTAATGCAAATCGGTGAATTGTAAGGGTTGTTATCTACTATGTTGTGGGCGCAAATATGATGGTGCAGGGGTGTGCACAGTGCTCTTGGTGCACTGGTGTTCAAACGACATGCAATAAATATAAAACGCGGATATCTCGTTGAATTCGGAGAAGAAAAGAACAAACGTTGTTTTTTTGATAAAAAAAGAACAAACGTTGTTCTTTTGTTAAAAAAAAGAACAATGACTGCTCTGTCCCTTTTTTTTCGTTCTTTTGTTTTTCACTCCATTTTTCTGGTATATATACCTTCTTTTTTATAATTTTCGAATCAGAATTTGTGAAGAGGAGAGAGAAAAACTATGGAAAGGAGAGAGAAACTGTGAAGAGGAGAGAGAAAGTAATGGCAAATTCTCAGATATTGGTTGATTTTTCTACTTCAATATCAAATTCTATTGATTCTTCTTATTCAAATTTGAATTCCTCTGCTGATAATCCGATTTGTGAAGGTAATTTTTCAATTTTTTAAAACGAATTACTTATTTATGATGATTTTGATTTCCATGTTCATTATTTTCATCATTTCAATTTATTTTGATTTTTTTGATCATTTCGATTTCTGCATTTCTCAATAACCTTGATTAATGTATTTTGATTCTATATTTTGATAATTTTGATGATTAATGTATCTTGATTATATATTTATGATGATTTTGATTTCTGTTCTTTTTTCGATTTTATATGTTCTTTTAGTCTATCTTTTGTTCTTTTATATATTGGTTCTCATATATGTATTAAGAGATTGTAATAATACAGAAAGTAATTATTGAACATGTTGTTCTTTTTTGCTTTAGCTTGTTGTTCTTTTTTGCTTTAGCTTGTTGTTCTTTGTTCTTTTTTGCTTTAACTTGTCGTTCTTTTGATATTACACACTTCAGATCAAATTGTTCTTTTACCATTTTTGTTGTTCTTTTATCTTTTTTGTTGTTCTTTTTTCACATGGTTAAAATAAGTGTTCTACATGATATGTTCTTTTCTGCTATTTTTAATGTTCTTTTTCTTTACTTTATTATGTTCTTTTATGCTCTATTGTTGTTCGTTTTTTTTATTGGTAATGTTGTTTTACATGGTTAAAATAAGTGTTATACATGATATGGTTAAAAGAACAGAACAACAAAACCCAAAAAAAAAAAACAAGTGCACCGTTCTTATCATGAACATGGCTTGTATTTCTTCTCCTTCCCCCTCTTTTTTTTTATTTTTTTTATTTTTCATTTTCTATATATATAATATTTCTCCTATTGGATTCATAACTTCTCATTTTAGAAACACATTCTTGAGAGAGAAAGAGGAGAGCTTTTAGTTTCTCCCAACAAAAGAGAGATTTTATGAGAGAGAAAGTTCAAAACAAATTTTCTCCTCCTTCTTTCTCTGAAATGTGATTTTAATTGAATTACGTTTACAAAAAAACTAGTTTATTAAGCGAAATACTATTTCAATTTCGCTATTTTTTGAATTTTTTTTATTCATTCAAAGAGGTTTATGCTGTTGATGAAGGTGCATCGGGTGATTAAGGTAAATTTTCTCGTTCTTAATTCTATGTTCTTTTTAAATTTTAATGTTCTTTTCTTATAACTTTCTATTTCTGTGGCATCAAAACAGTGTGTTCTTTTTTAGAATCAGCAATTGTTCTTTTTACATATTTATAGTGTTGTTTTCAGATATCTTTTGATAAATAAAATAACGGAATTAGAACATAAATTGGTTGAAAAAGAACATTTTCAGAACTTAAAAGAACAAGAAAAAATATAGATCTGGTTTTAAAGTTCATCAAAGGTTCGTCGTTTTATTTTTTAATTAGAACATAAATTGGTTGGAAAAGAACATTTCCAGAACTTAAAAGAACAAGAAAAATTATAAATCTGGTTTTAAAGTTCATCAAAGGTTCGTCGTTTTATTTTTTAATTAGAACATACTGTAAATTGGTTGGAAAAGAACATTTCCAGAACTTAAAAGAACAAGAAAAAATATAACTGCTTTTTATATTTGTACCTTTTGTCTGATTTGTCAATATTAGTGTTCTTTTTGTTAGTGTTCTTTTTGTTAATGTTCTTTTTGTTAATGTTCTTTTGTTAATGTTCTTTTTTTTTGCGGTTTTTATTTTTGTTGCATTTTATTGTTATTTATGTGCGTTTTGGGACAGGTGCACCAAGAGCACCATGCACACCCCTGCACAATCTTGGCGTTGTGCTGTGGGCATGATTTATATGGTGTAATTTTTGCAAACTTGAGGACTAAATCGTCTTTTCACTTAACCCAGTACAATCCACTAATTGAAAAAGGTGCATGGATCAACTTTTTTTTGGAATTAGAGGATTCATCCCAATCCTATATTTCAATCCTCTTCCAAACACCTAGATTAGAGGATTGAATTGGTCAAACCTCTAAATTGGCCAAATCCTCTAATAATTTAGCAGAGATGCATAATAAATGATAGTGAATTAATTAGATACACAAGGAGAAAATAAACATCATATAACACATGTAACTTTTAATTTAATACGAAGTAACTTTTACTTAGTAAGGCTCTGTTCGACTTATTTTGACTTATTTCATACAAAATAAGTTCAGTTAAGTTCAGATAAATTCAGTTAAGTTCAGATAATATAAGTTCAACAAACATAAGTTTTTTTTCATACATCTTCACACACAAATAAGTTTATTTCAGATAAAATAAGTTTTTCCAGATAAAATAAATTCAGATAAGTTAAGTTAAGATAAGTTCAAATAAGTTCAGATTGAGTCTAACACTCGACGTCGGCAATAATAACTTGACCCTAACCCGAAATTTTACCATGTACGGAGTAACTTTTACTCCGTCCCCAACCTGATAACCAAATGAGCTCTAAGATTCTTCTAACTCTCTAAGTCACATGTAAGTTTGTAAAATGTTGGTAGTAGTACGTATATATTTCAAGAGAGACAATTGTTCTCTGTAATATGGTAAATTGGTAACTATATCGTGATAACCCTGGCCACCCTATAAGGACTAAGGAGCAAGAACTTGTCCTTGAATCTTGTTTTATCTTTCAACATTTAACTCCGATCCTCAAATATAGATTTGATTATTCGATTCATATTGTATCTACTCAAACCATGATAACTTAAGGGTGTGCCCACTAAATAAGTGAACCATTTAATCATTTTTATACATTTTTTTGTTTTCTAGCTTCTTACTTTGTTTTATTTAAATAGCAAGATTTTTCAGCCATTAAAATTGCAGATATCCGGGTATTACTTCTTTTGTCTCATCCTAAGATTTTGACATCCAAATATTCTCAAATAATAATACCCCATCTAATTATTCAAAAATAAAAACACTACAAAGTACTATACTATATATAACACGTACTACATTTATTTTTACCAACGTACTTCATGTAAAGTCACATTACTAAAATTAGATATTATGAATTTCATTGTTTATCCCGGGAAATCTTGTTAGATTCATTTTATTGGGTGTATTTCCATAATACCTACTTGTACATTTTATACTTTTGACTATAAACCGTATGAAATTAAACTAAATATATTTAAGAGTTAAAAAAAGGGTGCATTGTAGATTAGATAAAATGCAAATGACAATAAAAAAAATAAAAAACAATCTCATTAACGAAAGCGATTAATGACGGACTCAAGTTCCATGCCTTTTGTGAAGAATTTCACAATAGGGTATTTGGAACCGTCACAAACTCACAACCTACACCAAAATAATCTAATATATCAAATGATCGCCATGACATTTGCGACGGGTAGTCAACTAGGACGGCCTCCTTTTACCATAGACTCGTGACAAGTAATTTCGTTGTAATTATTCTTTCATACAAAAAGTTACGCCGTTAATAAAAAAAGTTTCTTTTACATATATACATACTGTAGTATTTAGGGAACGAAGGGAGTGCTACGTTACACTATATTTATACCAACTTCTTGTAAAAAACTTTCTGAATTTCATGGTATATAACTTATGAAAAAAAAATATTTTTTTTTATAATTTTTCTATTAAGGTGCAAGGATAAAAGTGCAAGGGCCAAGCCAAAAATTCTGAACAAGAAATCAAGAATAGTAGCTATCACAAATTCACTAGAAAATGACCATCCAAAAATTTAAACTGGACGGTCAAGATCATTTGCTAATAACACAATGAAATCTAAGAAGAGAAATAGACGGTTGTGATTGAGGTTGCATGAGGTCCATAATGTGGGCGCAACATTAATTTAAGATATATTCTCCACCGTTTGAACTTGGAATTAATTATCATCTTTAATATATAGCAGAATGCCGTTGACGAAACCTCTTAATTATACTTCAATCTAATCCATTTTTATAATAGTGCGTGATTAATTAAAGTGTAGTTAGTGTTTTTATGAATTGTAGATATCTGTCCTTAATTCTGTGGGTGGTCTTTATTAGTGACAATTACTTATCAATTGCTTAAGATTAAGTCTACGTCGTCTAAAAGTTGCCTAAGCAAATGACAAATCTTAGTGGAAGTTTAGTTATACTTCTCTAAAAGTTATACTTCTCTTGGAAATTGTATTTCTAATACTATGCTTCGTACTCCGTATTAAGAAAGGGTAAGTGACAACACCTAACTAGGATCAAATTCTGTCTACGTTATTGTCTATTCTGATTGATTATAGACTAAAGAGTATTGTAATATCGTTACGTTGACCAAATAACTTCAACATCCTCTACGAGTATGTTCTAAAAACACCTTTATCTATGAGTTAAGTTCAAGTCAAAGTTGATCCTTGCCACTTCATTAAGTAAATTCAATAATAAGGTTTACTCTGAAACTCGAGGTTTGGAGTTCAAAGCTAATCAACGTAAAAGAATAATATGCAAATCGAATATATTACATTTAAATTGTGGGGCTGTCTTTTTTTTTTTCTTCTTTTTTTTGCGAAAGCCACACTATTAATATAAAATTATAAAAGAAGGCGGGTTTCAAACCTGAAACCTATTTGTTGTAATTTATATTACCAATTATATATTTCATCCTTGTCTTTCACTTTCTAAACAAATACTTGTAAGTAGCCAACTTTGTAAACCACAAAATTAGTGGCAACTTTGCCAAAAAGCTACGTTCGCCCTTGTTTGCGGACAATGTCAACGGTAAACTTCTTTGTTTTTTTAGTGAATTGTGTCAATGCTTTTGGTACGTGAGGCTCCGAGTCTCGTTGGGACATTGGTTAACCATAAGGCTTATTGGCTTTTAGCAGTCCTAATGAAAGAGACAGAGTTAAAATCCGCACCTTTATAAAATCTTTTACGAGGGTGGTCAATCTTAAAGATTGTTGATCATTTTCCGTATAGTCATTCTTTTTTTTCCGTTATTTGATTGAACAATGTTTACGTGAAGAATTTGACTAAATCATAACACAACACCCTCACTACGACAAATTATAGATTGTATTTCACTTTCATACCATTCAGATGTTCTTTTTTCTCAATCTTTTGTGAATAAATCAGCTCAACTAACACCAATAAATAGGTAATAAATATTTAGACAAGACAAAGGGAAGTTCCTAAAATAGCAAAAACATATAACAAAAACAAATCTAACATAAACAAAAAATAAATTCCAATTTGAATACCTCATAAATTCATAATATATATTTCTGATTTCTCAAAATTCATGTGATGACATGTGCAGTTTCCTTTACAAGTACTCATCACAGACTTCCATGAGCTGAGGCCGATTACAGAAGAACATATTAACCTAGTCTAACCAATCTAAAGATAAGAAAAATAGATTTGAGATTGTACAATAACCATTCAATAATAGATTGAAAATGAACATCTTACTTCAATCCTTTTCAATCTAATAATAATAGGGAGTAATAATAATAAAGTTAATTAGCATATATATAATAATAATAGTAATACATCCTCCGTTTCATAATATCGCCATCGCTTTCCTAAAAACTACCCTTAAAAAAGACTGAACTACCCATCATACATGAGTATCATGTACATCATCATCACCATCATTATCATCATTATCATTATCATTAGCATTAGCATGATCTAATATAGAAGATAAACAAGGGGTAGTAAGAGGAGAAGAAGAAGAAGGCAAAGAAAGAGGTGAAGAAGGAGATGAGTAATTAGAATAAGTAGAGTTTGATGATGTTGTTGTGGTTGTTGTTGATGTTGATGTTGTTGTTGTTGTTGTTGAAGAAGAAGAAGTTGATGAGTCAAAAGAAAGATTAACAATTAAATCAATAAAAGCACCAACAATATATCCATGATTATGTTTACCATTAATCTTCAAATAACAACCCAAAAGGTCTTCCAACCCCTGCCAATCCTTCAACCCATGAGCCTCAACCATCTCCTCCATTGACTTTCTAAAATCCTCATATGGACTATTTGAGTCCATTGACAATACCTCACTCTCTTTATATGCTACTTTCGACTCTGTGTGCCCGTCTTTCGAGACCGGGATTGCAGGATTTATACTGGGTTGTTGTTCTTCTTCTTCTTCTTTTTCTGGTTCGGGGAGGAGCAGCAAGGAGCTACTCTGCTCAGGCTCGAAGAAGAGCCTATCGGACCTCAACCCACGAATGACGGACTCAAGGGGGTCCCCGGAATCATCCGACATAGTCGAGAAGCTTCTAGAAGAGGAAGAAATAGTGAAGTAGGATTCAGGTGGGGTCACTTCTTCAGAATCAAGGAAAACAGAGTTGAAAGTTCGAAAAGCATTATCATCATCAGCATCTTTGATTCGAAAAGAAAGGGTCTTTATGTTCCCACAGGAAGGAAAAGGCCATGGTGGGGAAGAAGAAGAAGAATTAAAAAGTTTAGGGTCCAAAGTTTTAGATTGAGAGAGAAAAGGTAGCTTCATTTTCTTGCCCATGAATTTAATGGAAGATTTTTTTTTTCTTAGAGGAAATTGGTCGAACAGTTGGTGTGGATGGTGAAGGGGATTAATGGGAGTGAGAGAAGTAAAAGTTTAGGTTCAAAAGCATGGAAGTGTGGTGAGATAGCTTGGGTTTCATTAGGTGACATTAATAATGGTGATTTTGAAGAGGAGAGAGAAAATCAAGATGTAGTTGTGTGAAATTGAATGTAAAAAAGAGGAGAGGAGAGGAGAGGAGAGTATAGCAATTTTAATGTAGGGGACAGTTGCCTACATTCAATTTTCTGTTGTACTTTTTGCTAAGCGTAGCAAATGTGTATCATTTATGGTTTTGTATACTTGCTCACTCCAACGGATCAACCCGCCGGTTTTCTACCATAACTTTTTAAAAATGCCTTGTATAAGCGGTGTAAGAGTGTGTTCCTTTCACCTGACTAAAATTTACTTGAACTAAATTTATTAGACATGAATAAAAGGGGGTTTAATCAGGTCCAATATAAGCTCGGTTCAGATAATTTTAGATTTCATCCGTTTTAAAAGAATGCACCCTACACGGAGCTCGATATTAATAGTTACTACCTCTGTTTTATAAAGATATTTACGGTTATTATTTGCACAAATATTAAGACAAAAATGGCAAAGTTAGGTGAATATAATAAAATATGGATAAAGTAAGAGAAATGGGTAAAAAGATGGATGGGTGTAAAAAAGTGAGTGGAAAATTGTAAATATTATGGGGGTAATTAAGAAGGGTAAGATAGTAAATTTGTTGTTGTACTTTTGTACCGAACCAAAGACCGAAATTTTGATAGTTCGAGACCCAAAGACTGGACCGATTATGCTTGGACCGGACCGGAAAATAGGTCCAAAACCCGGACCGGACCGGGCCGGTTTGGACCGGTTGTAGACCTATTTCTATATACTTTTTATCTTTTCTAAAAATTATGGTAAAAAAGAAAAAAAATTAAAAAAAAACCAATTGTTTAAGGCCTTTTTTGGAAGCTAAAATAAAATATATCACAATATACTAATATTTACAATATATTAAAGGAGAGAATTAACTTTTAAAGTAGTTTATATTATATTTTATTAAGTAAAAATCGGTCAGGTCCAAAATCGGGTTTTGGACCGGACCAGATCGAACTGAACCGAAGACCGAAAATTGATATTTCTCGACCCGGAGCCGGACCGATTGCCTTCGGTCCGGTTCGGTCCGGTCTGGGTCGGTCTGGTCCGCTCCGGTCCAATTTTTTGGTCTGAACCAATTTTTGCACACCCCTAGAATGATGTACTCCGCAGTATAAATCTATATAATATTATTTAAAAGATTTTATTTCTTTTTTCTGAATAATTTTTTGAGGTTTACATATTGAAGTATCAGTTTTTGCTATGATATTTGTCTCGGAATTACACTTTAATTTTACGGTGTGTTTGGGAACTATAATTTAATGGGTAAAAGTATGTAAAATTGTAGAAATAGGAGAATTTCTTAATTTTAGCTTGTTTGGAAATTTATATGGAAAAGTGAGAAAAATGAAATGTGTGGAAATCTCTAGAAATCAACTAGTTATATTTTGCCTGTTTTATTTTTCACGCTTTTCCCCTCAAAAATGATGGGAAAACTGTGGAAATGTGTGAAAAAACAAAACTAAAGAACTGAAAAAATATGCGATATTCTAATTTCCCCACTTTTCTGTGATAATTAGCCAAACAAATTAAAATTTAGAGATTTCTACATATTTATTCCGATTTACTTTTCTACTGATTTTCATAGTTTTACTTTTCCTCACATTTCCAAGTTTAACTTGGTTCCCAAACACAGTGTTAAAGTCAAGTCATTTTACCCTTAAAGGAAAAAAAAACCCTTAAACGGGTCAATCTTTAGGTCAACCCGTTTATAATTGAGTTGGTTGGGTTGAGTTGAGAATCTCAACCTATTTAAGTAAACAGGTCCGATTGATTTTGAAAAATCTCAACCCGATCATTTACAAATGGGTCGACTTAATTTTGACCTAATCCAAATCATTGCCAGCCCTAGGGGTGAAAATGGGTGGGATTTGGATCGGGTGGAGCATCACCCGCATCCATCACCCAGAACCATCCGCTCCACCCGGTCCATCCGTCACCCGCTTTACTCATCACCCGCATTCCGTCCATCCATCACCCGCGGGTGAACCAGGTTGATCGGGTGATATTCGGGTGAAAATGGTAAATCATTAAAAAAATCACCACCTAATAATATGCATAATAATTAACCAAAAGAACAAAAATTATATAGCGAAATTCATCTCTGAAACATATAATTATTTCTTATTACGCATAACTTATAACTAAAAAAAAAACAAGCATTAACTTTAACAAGTAATGGATTTATCAACACATTTTATGTTTAGATATAAATATAAATAATATATTTTAAATAAACGGGTGACGGATTGGGTGGTAATCGGGTGATGGATAAAAAAACATCACCCGCATCCGACCCGCATACATCACCCGCTTTTCATCCATTTAATTCCGGTTTTCATCCGTTTAATTATAGCAGGTGATCGGGTTCATGGATCATCCACTGGATATTTCCATCCCTAGCCAGCCCCAGTGAATATAAATCTTTGTGTTGCTAAGATTCTAAGAATGTGTAGGTGGTTTGACTGAAATCAAGCAATTAAGTGAATCAATTTTTATTTTTTTTAATTTATAGGTGTGTGAGGTAATTTTTTAAAATTTCGTTTTTTTTCTACATCGGCTCATTTAACCTTAAAAGTTTACGGAATACAAGGAAAGCTAAAACATAAACCACTACATTAAGCAGCACTAGTACTAGCTTTTACATAACCACAAAAAGCTTGAATTCTTCATTGTTTTGGATCCTTGCTGGTAACTTGAAGTATACATAACAAGGATGTGGATGCCAACAACCTTGTTGGTGATACCTTAAAGAATGTTACCCAAAATCCGAAGGAAAAATTACTTTAAATAATCCAACCTTTCGACGATTTTCCGTTATTAATCCAACTTTTAGATTATTATTTAATAATCCAACCTTTGCACCCCACTCATTTTTATTGCACCCAGCAGGTTACCAACTTGATATAGCAGGTTACCAAACTACGTGGCAGTGTGCTAATAGTCCATTAATTATAATATTTGTGTTTTTTCCTTTAAATTTAACCACTAGTACTACCTCCGTTCCTTAATGTTCTTTACGCTTTGGAATATGTGTCCAAAGTAAGAAAACTTTGACCGTGGATTCTCACTATTATATATATTAAAATGTTATCATGTAAGATCTTGTTAGATTGGTATCATTGTGTATTTTCAAAATATCAAATTTTTATAATTTTTTCACAAACGGAAATGAATATATAACTCGTTAAATATTGCATTGGAGTCCGTGCAAATAGTAACCATAAAGAACATTAAGGAACGGAGGTAGTATAATATTTGTGTTTTTCCCTTTAAATTTAACCACTAGTATAAACACCATTTTTCCTCTTTCTCTACCTAGCTGGAAAAAATGGAGGTCATTATCATCTTCCTAATTTGCTGCTTCGTCCCATGTAATTGAATAATTTTGTCCACTTTTCTCCACACCCATGGTCACAACAACTGACCAATCATGATCAAACTAAACACGTTTACAAGAAATTATCTTCTCATTCTTCCCTAATTTCTTCAATTAATTCAGAAAGTCACATACAATTCCCTAAAACAACAAAGAGAAAAAATGCACGCAATTTTTCCTGCAAATTAAATCCTAAAATCATAAGTTCATTGCCAAAAAAAAAACGAAAAAATGAGGGATGGAATATCTCTGACAATATTTTGATTTCTAGCGCTAACTCTATAAATGATGATGTTAGGTCAGATGGGTCAGAATCTGATTGACCAATTTGAATAACATTAAAGTTGTTCGTTGATGCAGAAGACGAGTTTAGGAAGTTAAATTAGAAGTTGAATTGAATAGCCTGCAAATTGAATGAGTTTTGTTGAAGAAGGTGCTGGGGATTTTGAGAGGAAACAAAAACCCCCAAAACGAATACCAACGGGATCATTCCCAACCCAAATTTTGGACTTCACTATTCATCTTCCCAGTTGAATTAGTCGGCCAACCTGTTATTGTCTTCATCTGTTTTAATTGAGTTGAGTGAGTACTCTGAATTAGTCGGCCGCTCAAAACCTTGGTTTACCATCGACCCGAAATAGAAAAACGTCGACCTTTATGCCCTTCTAATTACCGTCTCCGTTGTGGTTTTGGGTGAATTAGGTGCCAGGGTAGATGAATGTGATGGTGGTGGACTGGTGGTGGTTTTTTTTTGTTTTTTTCGGGGCTTAGAGGGGGTAGGAGGACAGATCAGAGAAGGCTGGGAGGGAGGAGAGAAAAGGAGGAGGAAAATAATTTATTTTATTTTTTTAAAAAAAAAGTTGACCTTTTTGTCAGGTTTTCGGTCATTCGGGTTCATTGAAAGTTAATGGGGTGCAAAGTTTGGATTATTAAATAATAATCTAAAAGTTGGATTATTAACGGAAAATCGTCGAAAGGTTGGATTATTTAAAGTAATTTTTCCAAACCCGAAATCGAATCACATTTACATATTTGCTTATTCTTATGACTCTCTTTAATCTTAAATTATACAGACTTAACCCGATGTAAAACATATATTATTAGATTGTTTCGTAATACGATTACACAAACTAGATTTATATAAAAGGCGTGTAAACAAAATGAATAACGTAAAACCGTTCAACCGAAAATATGTCATAAATAGAATAAACAATTAAAACAAGACAAATTAGTTGAGATCATTACTTGTTAAGGAATAAAATAATATGATTTGTATTATTATTTAGAATGAAGTTGAAAGATTCGGATGTGTTTGTGAGTATAAAACACGTAACTCTATCGCCGTATGCATTGATTCACATAACCATGCAATGATGCAAATTATCATTTGAAAGGCATTAGCTGATAATTCCTCTCCTCTTCTACTACGTGGTCTCGTATGTCACAATTTTTTTTTTCACCGCCTTCGGCGAAGTAATATCCTGTGGGAGTTTGCATGGGTATCTCGAAGGGCAGCATCCCTCCCAGTTGAGATTTTTTTCATTTCCAAGGCTCGAATCCGAGACCTTGGTTAAGGAGCAAGAGGCCCTTAACCACTCATGCCAATCTCAATTGGTATTCGTACATCACAATTGATTGGTAATGAAACGAGTATATTCTCGAGTTTTTTTTAAAAAAATTATTATTAATATTTTTATATTTTCGAGTTTCTATGCTTAATGCTTGTAATATTTTTCTCTTGTACTCTCTAATATTGGCGAGTACTCTACTCTCTAATATTACACAAATACACAAATACTCTATAAAATGTTTAAATGAATATTGGCGAAATACACAAATACTCAATAAAATGTTTAAATGAATATTGGCGAAATACATAAATACTCTATAAAATGTTTATTGAATATTGGCGAGTAGTCGAGTACTCTAGGTCCAATATTACACAAATACTGTATAAAATATTTAAAATGTAGTTCTAATACATTTTTTCTTATTATTATGTACAAGTGGACTTAGGCTGATCCCTCAAATAGTCTACTTCAATATAAATATACGTTTGTACGAGTTTAACCATATAATGTAACCCTTTTGTCTTTGGGCATATCCCAGTAATGAGTAATGTAACCCTTTTGTCCTTGGGCATATCAAACTCTGTAAGACTGTAACACAAGGTCTGAAAATACAAGGGTAATCACTAATCACCTCAAATCTTCTACTAACTAGGTCAAAGATAGTTAGATGTGTGCATTAAATATTGTGCATAAATTTTAGTTTCAAAAATAAATTGAATATGTTTATTTTGGACTCCTACAAATCCCAGACCAATAAATTATATCAAAGATTAACATGGATGTGAAGAATGAAGACCTGTAGATTGACCAATAACAGTCTTATTCAAGGTTTTAGAGATAAAAATGAGGATAACCCAAAGCTTGAAAGCAGCAAAATTGAGGGATGAGCCCATGTGAGACTGTGGGTCACGACTCACGAATGTGTGGTTAAAGATGTTGATCCTTTGTTTTGGGGATAACTAAACTCCAAATCATATCAACATCAACATCACCATCACCATCTTAAGAGTTGAGACCATCTGACCTGACCTGACCTGACCATGGTCCATACTCCATTCTCAATCCTTTCATACTTTTCTGCTCCCTTTTATTTCAAACTTTCCTAGTCTAAACCTGATTAACCCAACCTTCTGTACCGGACATATAATACTTGTACTTCGTATGAGCACGAGTACAATTTAATACACACCATTAAAAGGCCGGAGGGAGTATGTTATACTCCGTATCAGACTATCAGCAGACATTTGACTGATGCAGAGTACACTACACAACGTGAAATACATGTTATGAATTATACAATTTAACAACACTTTGAGATTGAACACGCATAAACTCATTCCAAACTTGACATTAACATCGACCATAGATTTGCTTGCCATCGCAACTCGGATCACAAGCCCACCTTTGTTCTTCGTACAGCAAAGGCTCTCAGCAGTCAACACCCTACAAATCATACATTCCATCTGTTAAGAATTTTATTGCATTATCTATCTCAACCCCACATAAGAAGATTTAATCACATTGTTGTTATTAAACACTTAAAACTGAATTATGAAAAAAGAATAATCTAGCACATTAAAGCCTTCAACCACAGAAAATAGAAATGGAACCACTCCGACAACATAACAACTAACAAGTGCTTCTTTATCAATTTATTACAGAGCTTAGGCTCAAATTAGACCTTTCGATCTTTCAATCTTTCGTTGTCACAAGAAATATCCAAATGTAGAGCATTGACATCGATAATCCGACATTGACAAATATGCCAGAGTTCAAACAAAGGTTCTTAAATTCCTTTTCCGATCATGGGGACGCCGAATGATCTCTTTAGCACACCTCAACATTCAACAAGTTGATCTTGTCCCCTCACCTGTTCCTTTCTCCTTTCTCCCAACTGATGATGACCTCTTCTTAGGTGCGCATCTATTAATGTTTTTGTTTATGTTATAGTATTTTCATACATAGATCAAAACCTTGTACATTTCTCGCCTAGTAACATGAGGTGTGGGGCTACTGGGCACAAACAAGCAGATAGAGGTCAAATGATTCTCTCTTCACACCCGCAAAAGATATACACAAGAATCCTTCTATTCTTCAGGTTCGGGGTGAGGCCTAATTAGAATATTTCAACCAGCTAATTAGTTCAAGGATTTAAGACTTAAATATGTGCTAAAACAGTGTGTGTTCTATATTTCTATTGGACAGCCATTTAGGCAGAGCTTCACTTTTGCCAATGATATCTATCCACTCCAAATCCAAATTTTGGCCCCTTCCACATGCAATAGTACTTTCATAACTGATGTATTAAACCTAAAAGGCTCACTCACATGCCCCAACTTCCATAGTGGTAGAGCCCATAACCCTGCCCCTAAAACACACAGTGAGGGGCCTACTATGTAACCAAGGACAAATTTTGAAAAACAACTAAAATGCATTCAACACCAACAGCTAAAATCAGGAGTCTTTTCCAGATCAACTGGGGAAACAGTGAAGTATAAACAAAACAACAAGTCCAGTCAAACTAATCGAAGATCGTTTACACTACTCATCACTAACTAAACTTGCTAAAAATTAGCACTTAATGATTTTAATTATACAGCTGGAAAAGAGTTGAGAGAAAAATAGGGAACAGGGAAGATCATTAGAAACTATTGGAGTATCTACGATGAGAATTTTGGAAGCATCTCCTACCGACTCTTCGACGGAGAAACAAATGGTGTGTTAACTCTTTGGCAACGACGAGGGTTCGAAGCTTAACTCCATGGGATCTCTTACGGGGAAACTTACTAGAGGCGCTTGGGGGAGAGCACTAGAAGCAACCCCACAGATACACAATTTACCTAGACATGTGACGCATTGCTGAGGGGGGAAAAGAGGGGGGGGAGGGGGTAACCCCTCGCCCTAAACAAAAATTGAGAAGATAGCACCATTTTACAGACTCCTAGAAGCGAGACAGTTCTAATTCCTAGTCAAAATATCCTATATGGCTTGACCTAAATGGAATATACACTTAGAAATCCTGTTTACCAAACTGAATTACTGTTATCATCATTCAATTGTACTTAAACCAAAGAGCAATCCAGTAAAAACTAGCATTTCCATGAAAATAAAACTCACAGCCATGCAGCACCGAGTCAAGATTGACATCTTGGACAATATTTTCAATTTCCTATAGAATCCAAGTTAAACAGACTTGATGCATCTGTGGAGCCCAGGCTCATATCCAGCTTGTGTGGTGTCCTGCAATAATATAGAGAAGATTCCTTGTCAGTGACAATAAAACCTAGGTGGGCACTAATTAGGGGAAACCAAAATTGCCCAATAGCTAACCTTGATGTTGACAAACAGATTGAGTCACATGATATCACCACTAGAATTCCAGCTTGAGCTGTTCATGAGAGCTAGAGGGAGGTGATGGTGGCCTGCTGCATTATTAAATCAAAACAAAAAGTAAGCTACAGTAAGCATCAAGCATGTGCCAGGACCTACAAATATTAAGAAATATTTATTAGTTTTGCAAGGTCGCAATACCAGAAGACTATTTTTCTTTAGATAACAAAAAATAAAAAATCCTAACCTTGATCAGGAAGAGAAGGAAATACTTTCACACGATGCTAATATCGAAATCAGAAGCACAAGAACTGTGCTCTTGCCATAAAAAAAAATTGCAGTAACAACAGTAATTAAATTCTAGTCAGCCAAATCTAATCAAAGAGCAAAAGTGAGAACAAAAAGCCACAGCAGACGCTAGAAATCTAAACAAAAATTGCAGTATGGTGCTTACTGTGAAAGCATCGAATTGCACAAGATCTCAGCACTAACATCAATAAATAAACAGGGGAGCGTCCTCTACAGGAGGACTACACTCCAATCACAAGTTTTCACCTCTGGCTTACATATGCAAAATAGTTGAATCGAGATGAGATAAAAATAAAAACAAAAAAAAAACCCCATAAACTACCACTTCACACAAAGTTGTTTATCATAACATTCATTAAGGTGACTTACAATGGTAAGGAGAACTTATACACATAGGAAATTTTGCATGATGCGTGAACAAAATAGAAATAGCTGATACAAACAAGGGAGCGCTGCAAGCCAATTCACACGCATATAAATTTTACCCTAGAACAAACAACACTTCTACAAGCAAAGAACTTAGCTGCAGGTATCCAACAAACAAACCTGGGCCTTTAAGCACTATTTAGAAGAAACATTTGATATTTACAAGTGTGTACATAAATCACTGAAGAATACATCCATATAGAAGTTGAATTTCTAACTCCTTTCAACTTAAATATATTTTATTTTGAGAGAATACTGTTTAAAATTTATGAGTTCCACACAGAAGCTAGATTGTCATTGGCTCCTAAATGCACATAATTCCTATGTACTTGTACATGATTCCTCGAGAGAATACCATAATGAAGAATATAATTATGCATACAAGATGAACTCCCCATGAAGTGAAATTTCTAGTGTATTATCTCACAGCAGTGAAGTGTAAGAACTATAAGTAGTTAAGCAGCTAAGCATTAAGCAGTGGCGGGGCCAGTCAAACAGATAACACACATATGACATATCTCATCGAACTCCATAACAACTACCAAAAGAAGATAAAACAATGGCATAATACACACATGAGAAACATTTTGACTTCTATTTGCCATATCATCATGATTAGATAATGAGAATTTGAGATGTAACCGTCATAAGAGAACTAAAAATTTGCAAAATCCAGCCCAGTGC
Source organism: Spinacia oleracea (assembly GCF_020520425.1). Classification (NCBI taxonomy): domain Eukaryota; kingdom Viridiplantae; phylum Streptophyta; class Magnoliopsida; order Caryophyllales; family Amaranthaceae; genus Spinacia; species Spinacia oleracea. The sequence goes on along the minus strand of NC_079491.1, from coordinate 23,929,318 downwards.
AGAGATGACGACACCACAGGTTCTGCTAATTAGTATAAGCACTGCATTTCACACACTGACAACAAAATTACTTCAGACACATAATTAAAGGTAATAGCATATAAAGAAAACACTCTATACAACATTAACAAAACAAAAAGCCCATTAAAAATATTTTGCATTGTTTTTTTACTAATTTTTTTTATATATAAATGAGCAGAAGTACAAGAATGGAGGACAAATTGTCAACAAAACAGATAAAACCATTATGTATTCATTCCATGAACCCCTCCCCCCCGCCTCCGGAACAACGTTCACCACAAAATGCCATAAAAGCATTTTGCCACAGCATCTTTACATCCTCTAGTAGCAGGTCTTTACCCCTCCAAGCCCACCAAAAACGGAATAATAGAAGGCCCGGAACCGTATAACTGAAAAGCCAGTACTCCCCAAGCACAGCAATAGGCCTCCTCCAAATATTACGATTCACTCATAACTCACTCTTGGCAAAATAAAACATGCACATATCCGTGAAATAGCTATTCCCGGTCGTCTCCTTTGGAGCATATTCATTAGTGTAGACTTTACTTCTACCCCAGTGCTGAGGTCCCCAGAACATCTCACATTAAGAGAAACTTTATCCTTCCAAAAAAATCTATGAACCAGAAAGGGGAAACCTTGGTGGCAAAAAAAAAATCATACCAAAAAGGACTTGCAACAAAAGGTGCCTGTTATATGCCCCAATCACTTTCTAGAACCCTCTACCTCTGATGATTAAAGAGACAAAACCTTGAAAATAAAGGTGAGCTCATCATAGGGATGTCTCCGCAAATAGATCTCAAACATTCCCACCATGGAGTGCAGAAACAGGAGCTTCGTGTAAAGTGGACAAATTATATGATTGAGGGAAATGCACAAAAAAAAAACCCGGTTGTAACCCTCTCCAAACATCCTCCCAAAATATAATGTGATGGTTATTCCCAACCTTAAACCTGACTAACAAGAAGACAGAATATTCTTGAGAAATAAATTTCTACAGACAAGCATAAGTTACCACCACCCTCCAGGCCTCCAGTCTAAGCCTCAACAGTATAAAACTTGTGCTTGTCACATTCTTAGCAATCATGTGAATAAAGTTTGCTTCCTTCTCTCATCAGCAACCCAAATCTACTTCAGGAAAATGAAGCTTTCCTCACACAAAGACACAAATGTAACCCAGATAGTAGTAAAAAAAAAAAAAAACATCTAGGTAGAATAAAAAAAAAGGACAAGAAAACCAGATTAGAGACTAAGCACTATCCAGCTAGCCATTATATGATCAGACCAAACAGATACAATCGCTGATCTAAGCAGGAAAAATGTACGAAAACTGAACAAAGGGAGAGATCAGGATACTAGTAAAGGTTGAAGGTTAGATTCGTCTCCTGCAACCATTAATACCTACGTATTTCGCCTCCAACAGTTCAAAATTATCAAACCTCTGCATGTGCTGTTCGTCCAGTTTCCATGTTAACAGAGCCAGAGGAAATAGTTGAGATAATGCAAGAAAAACATTAAACCAAGCACTACCTACACACTAGATTAACGGGAGCCTAAAATGGCGACAGGGGCATCACAAAGTCACCTACTGCTCATACATACAAAAATTCTCTCATCAAACGGCAAGCCAAGGAACAGGCGTTACAACAATATCTATAAGCAAGCGGATGCTGCAGATGGAGATAAAGAACACTCACCTGAAATCTGAACAGCTGCTACTTTGATAAGCTTTCAGCTTTTACCTTCCACCATTGCATTCTATCATAAGCAGTTCACAATCTCATGGCATTCAGGTCACGTAATTTCGAAGAAAAGTAACAGACAAAAATACATTGCTATCACAGCTCTTTCTTCTCATTCTCTGTTTCTTTTTTTCTTTTCTTTTTTTGTTTCTTTTTTCCTCCACCCTTCACATTTTCTTGCTAATTCTTCTTATTTTAAGAAAAGTAAAGAACGTATCAGAAGAATCAGTAACTAGTTAACTACCATTCCCCAAATGCATGGCATCAAGAAAAATAATGGAAGATCAAAGTAAAAGCCTTAATATGAGTTTAAAGTTATAGAGTAAGTCAAAAGGAAATGACATCTCTTACAATAACAGGCAATATCAATGAACACAAGATAAAGTGATTGCTAGATTTTAAATAGCATAATAAATTAGAAGTATCCACCTCAGGTATCATCAACACAAGGATAAGAAACTCGAAAATTCTTCAATGAAGGCTACAATGACATTCAGGAAACAACCGGTCAAATCCATATGGATTTTCTTTCCTTAGCAATGTTAGGATATAATCCAGCATCCAATACGACAATTTCAGCATATGCAGACATAAAACTTTCCAGAAATTGTACGTTGAGTCATTGACTGGTAACTCGACTAGATTTCTTGGTCATATAAGTCAACCAGGGCCGGCCTCAGGCATAGAAGTTCAAAAGTACCCCACAGCCACAATGTAGAAAGTGAGAAACAAATTTAAGCATGCTGATAAACAAGAAGTATGACTTGAATCCACATAGAAGCTGTATAAAAATTATGAGTTCCACATAGAAGCTTGATTGTCATTGTTTCCTAAATGCACATAATTCCTATGTAATTCTACAACATTCCTCAAGAGAATACCATATTGAAGAATATAATTATGCACACAAGGTGAACCCCCATGAAGTGAAATTTCTAGTATGTACTATTTCACAGCAGCAAAGCTCAAGGACTATGAGCAGTTAAGCACTAAGACGTGCTTGGGACAGTCAAACAGATAACACATATATCTCATACCGGTGATAGAGGAAACGTCCACTGGTAATCAGGCCTTAAATTCCACGAAATTCCTATTATTGACACATATACTCCTTTAAGTATATTATCATATCTTCTACAGTCAAAATATTGTAAACCACAAACATAAGTCCAGGAGGCAGGAGCTCACATTAACTGGTTGCAAATTTCTTCATACCCCTTGAAACTTGTTAGGCCTGAAACCTCAATTCCCTTAGAATTTACCATATTCGCTTCAATTCCCTGTCTTTTCTGCGGCAGAAGGGAGTTTGCTTTTCTCTTTCTGCTGCTGCAACATGAAATCATCATACCGTGCATTTTCTTTTCGCATATCCTCGATGATCTCATCTCTTTTGGCATAAATCTGCTTAGGCAAATAGTCTACCAAAAATTCTAACCAATCCCCTAGAGTCATCTTTGCAAGGTCAGGCACGATAGTACTATCAGAATCTTTGCTTTTACCATAACAATTTGCTTCTGACACTAAATTACCTTCTTCAATTTCTGATGCTTCCGTTCTCCCATCGGTTAACACCTCATCGTTCCCTAATACATCACAAAACCTTTCTTCAACTAGCAAAGGGCTTACAACACACTCATTACAATTGTGCTCTGTCACACACTGAGGACCTCCTTCCAAATCAGGAGTCTCCACTTCCACAGACTGCTCATTCTTTGTATCATCAAGTACATTTTTCTCAGAAGCATCACCCACTGGTTCTTCACAAGGCTGCTCCTTCAAATCAACCACCATTTCAGGAACTTCCTTTTCCAAAACAGCATGGTTCATCTCTTCTTCTGGAATAGAATCTCGAACATTTTCTGAACACTCAGCAACCACCTTTTCCTTCTTTCCATGACTTCCCACTGTCTTCGTATCTTCAGCCACATTTACGCTCTCCAATACCGTCTCCGTCACAGAACTCTCCTGGACATCCTTAGCATTCTTCTTTCTCCGAGTCCTCTTTGCTGGTGTTGCTTCCCCTAAACTTAAGAGTTCATCATCTCCTCTCTTCGAGCTTCTAGTCCTCCTAGTACTCACACCAAACCCTGGCTTCAACTTATCATTTTCCACATTCTGTCTGACACCTACTTTCCCGATGCTAACATTTCCGTCATCTAAATTACTCGCTTTTTTTGGTTGCCCTCTCCCACGTCCTCTTCGATTACCTTCAACCCTCTTTTCCATATTCTCTACCTTTGCATCTCTAACCACAGAAAAACCCTCACCAAACCCTGGCTTCAACATATCATTTTCAACATTCTGTCTAACCCCTGATTTCCCAACGACAACATTTCCGTCTTCTGAATAACTCGCTTTTTTTGGCCGCCCTCTCCCGCGTCCTCTTTGATTACCTTCAGCCCTCTTTTCCATATGTTCTTCCTTCAAATCTCTAACCGCAGAAAACCCCTCTTTCTCCAAATTCAAACAATCTTTTTCCCGCACCTCCACCTTGCTCACCATATCAGGAGCCTCCTCGTCCTCCCCCAAATCGATTCTACTACTAGCAGCAGCTCGTTTCCTCGGGTTTCTGCAGTTGTCGGTTTCTTCCCTACTTGCAACATTCTCACCCAAATTCGAACCATCAGTACCCCTTTTAGAAGCAGCTTGTCGTCTAGGGTTCATACATACATTAACTTGTTCCCCAATTTCAACCCTAATTTTGGTTAATTCGCCAATAATAATAACATCTCCATGTAAAATTTCAACTGGGGAGAGGGGTTTAAGCTTAGAGGAGTTGACAACAGTACCGTTTGAAGAATCAAGGTCAGAAATTAACCATTTTCCAGAAGCTGAATTGAATTTGATTTCAAGGTGTTTGGATGAAATTCCTGTATCTTTGATTGGTAAATTGTTGCCTTTCACAACTCGGCCGATTCGAATCTTGGATCTGGGGCTGAATTCTAGGGTTTCACCATTTCGAGGGCCCTTTTCGATTACCAGCTTCAAAGACGCCATTGCTAGAAATTCGAGATAACTTGGGTTTCTATTTGGCGCTTACAAGTGATTTCAAAACTCCAAATACCCTTCTTCAATTACTCCGTACTTGTCTTTTTACGCATAGCACACCCGGTTCACCGGAGCTTAGCTCCGACTACATCCGAATTCGACCCGTGTCACACACCTTGCTTATGGTGGTTGAGTCTCCCAACAAGAGTTTCTGCATACGGTGAGGCTCGAACCCGAGACCTCTCTTAAGTGGCACCAAGTTACTTCCCACTTGAGCCAACTCTATGTTGGCCAATTCTATGTTGGTCAATTACTTCTCGGTGTATAGTATTTACTTGCATCACTGTATCTATGAATCTATCTATTACTATTACTATTACCATTACTATTACTATATACTAAAAAGAGACACCCGAAATGAACATGTGTCAATTCCTGGTGCGATTTTTTCCCGCCAAAAACCACTTTCCCAAAAAGGTGTATCTGTTTTATTTTATTTTTATTCTCTACCATTTTTTATAAACTACTTTCTCTGTTTTTTGTGAAATGACACAATTATTTAGGCACGTTTGCCAATGCACGATTTCAAACACATCTTCAATTATAAATAAGAAAAAATTATAAAAAGTTGATATTTAAAAAATATTGATATAGACGAATCTAACAAGATCCCACACGACTATTTTTTCTTAAGTACAAATCACAAAAGAAAGTCTAATGAGCTTGTATGAATAGTGTCTATAACTCAATTGTGTCATATAAATAAGAACGGAGGAAGTATTAAGTATGGAAACAAAATTTAGTTTATAAATTATGACAATAATAGATACGACGTAATAATAATTATTCTAAATTGGTAATATTTTAGTCAAATTGTTATATTAATAATGGCAAATATATCACTCAATATTTTGGTCAACTTATCATATTAACATTTTAAATATGCATATTAGATGAATAAATTTAAACGAGTATGTTAAAAATGTTATAACTATGCAGTAGTTGGGAAGATATTCAGTTAAATATTTTGTGAAAAAAAAAGATCAAAATTTCACCCGTGCGTGCACGGGATCTAATTTAGTAATATTCATATTTCTCACCCCTTGCAAAAATAATCCCCTTTCTTCTTACCCTTTAAAAAAAAGAATGTATAGTATTCATATTTTTATGCAAAAGAGGGGAGAGTCCGTACAATATAAAGGAAGCACTAAAACGTGGCATAGCCACTCCTATGATGTCCTCGCGGAGAAGGCTAGTAATTGCAGAGGAAGTATTTTCGGATATCAGATATGTGTGGGCAAATGCATATCATAGTAAGAGACAAAATAAGAAAAATGATAAAAAAGAAATTAAATGGTACTTTTTTAAACAAAAATGATACTTTTTTTAACTGAATGGTACTTTTTTTTACAGAATGGTACTTTTTTAACATAAATGGTACTTCCTTTTTTGTCTTTTAGCTATTTGTCTTTTAGCTGATATGTGTGTTGCCACACATATCTGATATCCGAAAAAACAACCTCAGTAATTGCATGCGGTGGGGCATCAAAATATTCAATCCTTTCCACTTGTTCAACATTTTTATTAGCTAATTTATCCAGTTACTCCTTCACGATAACAATGTAACACACAAATCTCCCAACCTGAAGTATCAATCAACATACGATATAAATTCAGAATGTGGAAGCATTCTCCACCTTGGTATTCAACATTTTGGAGGACTTGGATATATGTCTGATTGTCCATCTGTAGTTCTAGCTTTCAGACACCCAAGCTCCTAGCCATTTCTAGACCAATAGAGGTTGCCGCTAGCTCTGCACGGTACGTTGTACAAGCTCCAAAATTAGCTGAAAAAGCCCGAACAAAAATGGCAACATTGTCTCTGAGGATTCAACGTAACCCCCTCCTGCAAGACCAAGTGGGCCTTTTGAAGAGCCATCAATGTTTCGGGTGACCTAACCCTGGTGCTGCCAGCCATCGTATAAGATCTTCTCTTCAAAATGTGTTATGCATGCTGCTACTTGTGGTACCGTTCATCATTAAGGTTTGCCATGTTTCTTCAAGATGTGCTTGAAGGAACGCCCCTGTATCAATTGGGATATCACTAGCATGTAATACCCCAAATTTTCGGGTATTTATAATAAATTGTTTTGGTAATTTAAAATTATTTTACAATTAACATAAAATAAAGGTTTTAATGATTTTAAAATAAAATTTTAGATTTATTTAATAAGTTTTCTGAATTAACTCTCCTAATTAAACCTTAACTCTTCTAATTAAACTCTAGTCCTAACTTTGCTATAAATACCCATATCCCACTCACCTTTTCCTTACGTGACTTGTTTTTTTTCAAAGACGCCTTTCCCTTTGCCGTTATCAAAGACATCTCTTAATTTCCTCCATCTCCTGGTAAGTTATCTCCTTCAACCTTGATTTGGGCACGAATTACCAAATCATCTCCCGCTTGTACTATACAATAAAATTATAGCGGTGCATCTTTTGTTTCCTCCTGTTGCAATTACCTCGCTGGATAGTTTAAATTGAGCTGAGTTTGACCTTCCCCTCTTATTTTCATGTCGATAGTGCTCAAATTACTAGGATATGAATTCTTATCTACATTATGCCTTGTTTTAATAAATAAATTAATTATTTAATAATAATAAATAAATAAATAAATAAATAAAACCTTCTTGATTTTGTTAGGTTGGATGTAGCAGCAGCTCTTAAGGGTAAGCCATTGATTTCTTGTTAATGACTTGCTTGTTTTATTTTAATTGATCTCGTGATCAAAAAGCACTAACTTGGTTTTATAAAAGAATTTTAATCTTTAGTGTTGTGGGCATATCAGTAAGGTGGATTTTTGTTTCAAATGGCTAGTTAATTGTATTGTTGTTTAGATCCTTGAGTTGGTTGTTTGTGTGAATGGACCTTATTAAAATACTAATTACGTAAAGTGTAATTTCAGAGGGAAAACCCCGTAAGGGTAAGGAACAAGTTGTTCTTCTAGATGTTGTTTTACCGGTGCATTTTAGTGGAGACCCGGTAGGCTTCTAGTAGGTTTCTATTATTCCATATTAAACTTTTTGCTTAGTATTCCTCCTAATTCTACTGGTGCGCGGTCGCGGAGACCCGTAGTCAATTAGTGAGGGGTGTGCACACTAGGGACATTCTGTACTCATCTTACCTTGGCCGTTTTCAAGGATTACGCGTGACCCTTAGCGTTCTCTTTCCCTCAATTAATATTGATCTTTATGTGATAAGTTTAATAATGAGATTATTAAATTGGTACTTGTTTGTTTATATACTTATTTCAAACGCTCAAAACGTTTTCAACTAAATTATTTATTTTACGGGATTGAGTTGGAATTACTCAGTTTTTCTGATTTTTGGGAGTTCGTCTCTCTTGTCTCTTTTCTATTTATTTTTGAAGGTTGGTAAAGGTACTTGGATGTGAGTGAGGAGATGCTTAGAATAAATCATCTAGTCAAGAGAAAATTTCTATTTCAGTTTAAATTGGATTTTGTTATTTATTTTAAGGGGATTGGTTGTAATATTTTATTGACCACCTTTTAGACCACTTAGTTAATTTTGACTTTAATGGTTTTAAGTTTTTTAGGTTGTCTTTCATTTATTTTTTGGAAAATTTGCCAAATACAACCTAATAAAGTTCTCTATTTGCCAATTACAACCTCAAATTTCTATTTTTGTCAATTACAACCTTAAACTTATACATCCATTTTACATTACAACCCGAAATTATTTTCCGGCAAAAATCACTATGTCATAATGTTATTAAAAAAAATAGTTACATATTTTCTATAAAAAAATTAAATCGATAAATATGAATTAAAACAAAAAAGAATAAAATAATCGAAAAAATAATTTCTTTTACACATATTATGTACGTAATTTTTTTTAATAACGTTATGACATCATCTTTCGGTGATTTTTGCCGAAAAATGATTTTGGGTTGTAATTTAAAATAGATGTACAAGTTTAAGGTTGTAATTGACAAAATTAAAAATTTGAGGTTGTAATTGGCAAATAGAGAACTTTATTAGGTTGTATTTGGCAAATTTGCCTTATTTTTTATGTAGAATAAATGTAGTAGTGACACTCCCAAAGTTTGGACAATGGTTTTAATGAAATAAAAACAGGGTTTTGATTGTATAAAAGGTCTAAATTTTGGGGGTGTTACACCTAGCACGACCAAAACACAAGTTATTTATCCAACGCCAATTCCACCATAAATCTAAGGAGAAGTACGTTGGCCATTTGATTGGGTAATGACTGCCTTCTGCCTTGAGGTTGGTAACTACCTAGTTCTGTAGGTTCCCAACATAGAAAGAAGGTCGAATGGTTGGGCCACCCATATACATCTAGCTGCATGACAATCACGTAACAAGTGAAAGAGTGTCTCCTCTTGGTCATGATTGCAGTGTTGGCATCGAGGGTCATCTGAAAGGTGTCACTGGACTCAATCTATTGGTATTGCATAGAACCTTGTCACGGAGAGTGAGCCATAAGAAGGTACGTATTCGTAGAATTCGTAGGACTTAGCTCATCAGTTCGCATGATTTTTAGAGCATACTTGATCGAAAATCCTCCTTTGGTGGATCCTTTCCAATTTCTCAAGTCACCGCAATATGGATTTTCTACCAACTGATGGGCTGCAATTTTTTTGAGAGCAATGGCAAGTAATAAGTTAGAAAATACGTCCCATTTCCAACCAACACCAACTTCCCACATTTCCCTTATGGTGGCGCGGCGCCTTCTATTTCTTGTGGGATTTGGCCAGTTGATATATCACGCAGGCAGTCATTTGTTACCCAACAATGGTCCCAAAACAAGGTGTTTGTGCCATTCCCAACTGCTACTGCCGATCCTTTCTTCACCCATTGTGCATTTATCAGTAATACTGCGCCAGACATTAGACATGTTTGAAGTTGGGATGAACATGTCTATATCGCATCTTTCCTTATAGTATTTATGACGGAGTACCCTTGACCACAACGAATTGGGTTCCGAAATACACCTATTCCATAAGGATTCTATTCATGTGTATTGATTGTGAATCATGTGAACATAAAGTGTTGAGAATTCATGTTTGATGTGTGAACAAGCATGTTGTGAATTAATATTGAATCTATGAATTCTATGTGGACAATCATGTTATGGACTTTTATAATCGTTGAATTATGTCAAGCATGTTGTTCAAGTTTATATGCATGTATGAGTTTTTCACATGCAAGTTATTATGATTATGCTATTGTACAGGATGTCTAACATACTTTGAGCCTAGTGGATTTGCCTCAGTGCATCGTTTATTCTACCACCGGTAGAACACGTTTGGGAAGTTTATGTGAATTGAACTAAGGATTATTCGTGCTATGGGCACACCCCACTTGTTAACTGGCAATGTCGGGTTATCTCAATAGTGTTTGAGAAGGAACAATGGGAATGATTTCACTTGAGTCCTATGTTTGATCACAAGTCCTAAAGGATTAAAATAAAGTGTCATTGTTTAATTGTTTGCATGTTATGTTTTGTGTTGAGTCTTGAGTCGCCTTGAACATAACATACTAATTAACGTAAAGTGTAACCCGGATGAGGTTCAAAACTCTTGGAACGTATATACCTTGAGTATGAACAATGGGGGAATCTTGTTGGAAAACTCGTACTCCTTAAATGATACAAAACGTTGTTTCATTCTTTTGGTTTTATCGCTTGTATGCGCAGGAATTCCGTCGGTATAGCCCGACTGTCGGTAGAAAGTCCGACCCTTATTTATTTGGTGCTTGGTTGGCTCCCAACACCCTTATCTTTCCCTCAGTGGTTGTTATTATTGTATTTTACCCGTTCGAAGCTAATTCTTATTAATCTGTGAGTTAAGAGTCGTGTCAAGTATCGAGTCTGTCTCTATGATTAATTGTTTATTAAATGGATTTTGCATGTGGATTATTATATTGTTGAGTGAAGCATGTTAGACTAGGATTTCATTCTAGCCTGTTCGTACTCAGCTTTTGCTGACTTCGTGATTCATGTCTTTCGGTCATGGCCTTTGCCATAATGACCCTATGATGATCCATCATTGCACTTGCGTTGTTGGGGAGTAGTTTTCAATAAGCAGGTTCGTAGAGATAACTTGCTGGAGAAGTTATCATTGGAATTGTGTTGAGAGACTATTTAATCTTCCGTATTTATAAACTCTACTTTTATTTTTAGTCATGACTACTTAATTTATTTAAACTTTAGTTAATGGGTTTTAAACTATTTAATGCTTTGGTTTTGGGGCCTTAATGGTTCCAGGTTGTTGATTGACCATTAACTATTTATTATGTTTTGAAAGTTAGTTATTTTCGCTGCGTAATTCTGGTAAATAGCCTTAGCCATTATCATGGTGGCGGTAATATCTTGGTAATTCTTTTATATTAGTCGGAAAAAGGGAATTATAAATATATGGAATTATCAGGGTATTACAGGTTTGATTCGATTTACCAAGGCTTCGGTAATAATTTTATAGGCAACATTACATAGTCTTATGGGTCGAAATTGAGATGAAAGTTCGGGTTTCTCAATCTTTGATTCTTTGGGATTAAAACCATAAACGTATCATTGAGGGACTGTGGCAGGCCCTTCCCTTCAAGGACATACATCGCCATATTATGGACGTTCGGTGCTACTGGGTCTCAGTGTTTTTGGTAGAAGAGAGCTTGGAAGCCATTGAGTCTTGTGGCTTTGAGAGCCCCCATATTCTTTATCACATAATCAATATCACAACGAGTATAAGGCCTGTTGAGTTCGTTCCAGTCATCATGTGAAAGTTCTGTGCAAATACCAGTAGGGATATCATATTCCTTAGCCTCCCCTTCATCTGTGAAAAAAATGGTAATGTAATTTACCACTAACTGTTTTACCTACTCCTTGTCATGAATCCACTGCTCCCTGGAGTCTTTGATAGCTGTTATTTTATTTCTCCACCTTTTAATAACCGTACTAAGGTAGAAAAAAGTGGTGTTGCAATCCCCATCCTTGATCCAGTCAACCCGTGCTTTTTGATACCATAAAAGCTCTTCTTGCCCAAGAACTAAATCAAGCTCTCTTCGAAGTCGTGCTTCCATCTTGATGAGGCTAAAATTACGACCTTTTGAAAGTTCCACTTGAATACCATTCAGACATGCTAATAAGGAGCGATTTTCATGAAAATGTTATGAAATGTTCCTTATTCCAATGTTGGAGTTCTTCAGCAAAGGTTTTAAGGAGAGGAACCAAGGGTGTTGCTTAGTCCCATTTTTATTTTACAAAACCTTCAAGATGCTCGTGAGTAATCTAAGAATCCTGGAAAAGAAACAATCTATTTAAAGCCGTGAGAAGGGAAAAACCATTTGGTCATATGAGAAGTAGGCAGTGGTTCGACAGGAGGGCTGGAAGATGTCGAACCCTGGCCTTGTCGTATAAAAGACTCCATTTGGTATTGCAAATAGTACGGTCCAGACGTGCACTCCTCCTTGTTTCTACTATTGTACCTCTAGTCCTAGTGTGGGATGGGTTGAATCAGTTGATTTTCTTCCACCCAGTGGTTAAAGTGATTACTTCTTTTAATCAACATTCTAATCATAATTTTAAAAAAATAATTTAAAATAGAGAAGAGATTAGGGAAGAACGGAAACACATCGTCCGACCAACAATAAAGGAGTACGGCTCAATGAAAAACAGTGGTGATAGTGATGGTGTTCGGCGGACGAACGGACAAAGGGACGACGAAGAAGCAGCGGCAGCACATCGCGGTAGGGCTGATGTTGCTGCTTCATGCTTGCTGCTTGCGAGCGCGATGCGGCGCAGGGCCGAGAGAGAAGGGATGGGCGAGTGACACGACAGGTCTGGCCGACGTTGGCCTTGCTGCTGCTACTCGTTGCAGGTTGTTGCTCCGTCGGGCAAGGAGAAAAGAGAGAAAGAGAGAACCCTGAGGGAGGAGAGAGAAAGTGAGGGAGAGAAATGATATTAGGGCTTTAATGAAATTGTGTGGGGATTAGTGAGGTAATGCTTGGTATTTATATGTTTCGGAATCCCACAAGGGTTGGGCTTTAAGTTTCCTTTTCGGGCTTTCATTAAATGCAACTGGGTTAGCGTTAATGCGATTGGACTGGGTTAGCTTGGATTGAAAATCGTTTTACTTTTCAAAATCCAATTTAAATTCCCCAACTTAAATAAAAAAAAAATTCTCTCCAATTAAATATAATAAATAGTTTAATTAATAAAATACATTTAAATAAATATTTAAATGCAACATTAATTTATAAAATTTCTAAAAATGATCTATAAAAAAATATATGTGTATAACTACTTAAAAATACGGACTATTTCAGATCGGATGACGGGTGAAATGATCCTTCATCCGAATCCGACCTGATCCACGACCTGACCCACCGGTTTGGCATTTGTGTTTTATCGGATTTTCGTCCATATATTCGATTTGGGTGGTTCAGATATTGGTCGGGTTCAGATGACATTGCTAGCTCTATAAAATGTGCATTATAAAAAGTGAAAAAAGAAATTGGAACTTCTTTATGGAATAAAAGAAGTACTAAGTATTAAATGAAATAAGAAAAATATGTCAAAAAACCACCATCAATTATCACTTATCATGAGGCGGATTTCTAAGTGACTTTTCAATTGCAGGGAGATTTCAGCTATAGAAAGAAATCATCAATGTCGTTGGAACCCAAGAATGATTTGTAATGTACAATAAGAAGGTTGGTGTTCTTTGCAAATGAGGGGGTTTGGATGGGATAAAACATGTTTTCGGTTATGAAATTGTAGTTAATGTACAGAAAAATAAAGACGGGGAGAAATGGAGAAGACTAAGGGCAGAAAGAGGGGGGAAAATGGGGGGAAATTGAATTTTAAAAGTCCTGTGCAATCAATACCGAAAATGCAAGTCAACCGTCGAAAACGGCTCAATGGATCTCTCGCAATAAATTACAAATTATATATCTTCTCATAACTTTTTTCTTTAAAAGTTGATTTCTCGCAAAATGCATATTTTAAAAGATAGTTTGTGACAAATTTTGCGTGAATTAAATAAATAAGAAGTTGGGAGTATATTTGCTTGCCTTGTAGTGGTGGGCACGTGTCGGCCCCTTCATACCCTTATGGGTCGTGCCTATATTGGATTGAGGTAAACCCATGTAGGGTCGAGCTCGTGCTTCTTTTCCTTAAATTGTCCTATCACGACTCGTCACATATGTCGGGCCGGATTGTGCCAAACTAGCGGGCTACCTTCCTAATTTTAAGATTTTTTGTTTAAGAATAATTTTGTCGACGTACGGGTCGACTCGCCGGACTAGTGCCAAATTTTTAAAATGGTGTCCACGCAACCCATCGTCATGTTTCTTGTGTCGTGTGGGATTTACAATGGGTTTGTGTCGGGCTTGGCCAACTAGCATGTTGGTCGGTCCCATGCACATCTTTAGTAACTTATGTGTAGACATGACAATACTAACCTAAATCGTATTACTTGATCCCCAAACCCGATAAAAAAATCTGAATGGACCCGAGTAAAAACGAATAGTATCCTAACTTGGATGACCTGAAAAGGGGTTCGATCGAAACAAAGTGACTCGGTTTTGCAGAATTATCCAAAATGAACTATACCTAAAATTGATTTGTTTTTCCTATAGAGCTAATATTGATTTGACACGAATAGACAAAATCTGACTTGTATTCAAACTGAAAGACTTCTCACCCGAATAAATGTTAGGTTATGATACATATGACAATTCATAAATCATGCGGAAAAACCATAAAGCCAGGAAAGCATATTATTTTCACATAATCATTTAGCATAGAATAGATGCATACATGTTGTAGCGTGCCTTCCCTAGCTGCGCCCGAACCGAACAAGAACAAGTCTTTAGGACTCCAAATGTCGTCCCTCCGTAGATAGTCCACAGTACGTCCGAATCCGCCTCAAGTTAGACCAACTAGAATCGCCCTTAAGGTTACTAGGAATTTCGGCTATGTGTTTGCAAGTGTATGGCTGATTTTTCTTTCAAACACTTACCCTTTGAATACTTCAATCGTACCTGCAAATAATGACCCTAGGCCCTTATTTATAGAGGTATGGAAAAGGAACTGGAATCCTATTAGGATACTAATTAGTTAAACTAGAATCCTAGTAGGACTCTAACTAATTAATTTTATCCTTTTAGGATTAGGAATTTAATCATCAAACAAATCCTACACAATTTAGGTTTCGTATGTGAACACAAACTCTACACGAGCATGACCCACGAGCGTGCAGGCCATGCCCGCGCACAGCCCACACGGCCGCTCGGCCCACGCGAGCCGCAAGCCCACGCGAGCAGCAGCACCACTCGCAGCCCATTGCTGCGCGCGCTGCGCGCGCTGCCATGGCCTGCTGGGCCTGGCGTGGCCTTGGCTGTTCGTGTGGCGCGCTTGGCTTGCTTGGCGATGGCCTGGCTTCGTGCTGGGCCCTCGTCTGCCAGCCCTCGTCCGATGCTTATTCGTACGATACACTTTCGATTAAATTCCCGGTTCCGGAATTCATTTCCGATACGAACAATATTTAATATTTCCGATTCCGGAATTAATTTCCGTTTCGAACAAATATTTAATATTTCCGTTTCCGGAATTATTTTCCGATTCCGATAATATTTCCGATTCTGACAATATTTCCGTTTCCGGCAATTTTCCGATTCCGGCAATATTTCCATTTCCGATAATATTTTCCGATACGTACCATGTTTCCGTTTCCGGCAACATCTACGATTTGGATAATATTTATATTTCCGATACGATCCATATTTCCGTTTCCGGCAATATCATCGTTTCCGGAGTATTCATTTCTTGCTTGTGACGATCTCAGCTCCCACTGAAACCAAGATCCTTCGATTCCGAATATCCATAGATAGAGTATTTAATGCCATTAAATACTTGATCCGTTTACGTACTATTTGTGTGACCCTACGGGTTCAGTCAAGAGTAAGCTGTGGATTAATATCATTAATTCCACTTGAACTAAAGCGGCCTCTAGCTAGGCATTCAGCTCACTTGATCTCACTGAATTATTAACTTGTTAATTAATACTGAACCGCACTTATTAGACTTAACATAGAATGCATACTTGGACCAAGCGCATTATTTCCTTCAGTCTCCCACTTGGCCTTAGGGACAAGTGTGCATTTCCTAATTCTTTTGTCGCTCGATGCTTGCTCTTGAACATAAGGTAAGAGTTGTCATCCTTATTATGTCCAGAGGTGTTTCTCGATTTCAGAGTTCAATTGATCAAATAAACAGATAATCATAGCCTATGATTCATCCGAGCACGGCCATGCATTTCACAGTTTCTAGCTCTCCGAGTGGCCTTGTACAACTTTTAAGCATCTCATCCCGATTTATGGGAGGACAATCCCAATCTTGCGATCTTGAGATTAGACTTCGTTTGATAGGTGATTACCTGAGCGTTGCCTTTATAGCCTCCTTTTACGGTGCGACGGTTGGTCAACGTCAAAGCAACCAGTTCTCAAACAAGTAATCTCAAATCACTCAGGTATTGAGGATTTAGTGTCTAATAATTTTAATGAAATTTACTTATGACAGATTTTCATCTCTTACAGTAAAGTTTCATAGGTCTTGTCCGATACTAGTCTTCCCAAAGTAAGTATCTATGCAAATGATTATGACATTGCCATGTCCACATAGTTCAAGAAACAGAACTACTAGTCATCTTGCATTCTAGTCGTCTAACGTTTTCTATTCGTCCAATTTTATAGAAAACTCCGACTAGGGACCATTTTCAACCTTTGACATTCAAGTTCACTTGATAGACATTTCTTAGTCACAGGACTGGTCCTGACAGTCTATCTTGAATATTTCGTCAAATTGAAGGGACTCATCATTTAATACTAAACCAAGATTAAATGGAATATGAAAATACATTTCATATATGATAAATGTTCAACCCCAATGTTTTACAACCATGGGCCTTAAACCCATCTTTAAAACAGTTCATGGAATTTCAAAGCTATGTTTGATTTCCAGTGCTACAATGTGAGTGTTGCTTCTCACTTGTTGCATAGGTTTAGTTATCATGCTTTGCCAATCTTAATATCCTTTTCATCGAATGATTTTCGAGATATGATGATAAGATCTTTTGAGTTTGTTTATTATGTGATCTAGTCTTTCTTACTTCGATAGTGGTTCTACGCATTTTGCAATGAAGAACCATCAAGTTAGCAGACATGTGATCTACCCAAGTTCAATGAAGAACTCTTCAACAACCCCGTTTTATTGCTTTCTTAGGCAATAAGTACTTTTACTTCAACTGTTTAGGTTGCTAGTGATGCTTTGTTTGGATTTACTTATCCAAGAAGTTCACAGATATGTGGAAAACTTTCCAGCTGTATTTTAGAACATAGAAATTAATATTTTAATTTCCCACGCAACAACTCATGGTCTCCAATCCATGTTGCCATTTCAAAACACGATGCTCTATAGCTCGTCCTTGTCAATGGTTAACTCCAAAGGGATCTTGCTTTATCCTTTGCCAGTGTTTAATGCGTGTAGCATCAAAGTTTAGCATATCTTTATTTCCTTGAATCAAGAACTAATCCTATGTACCTTTTCAAGTACCATAAGTTTTTCTTGATCTCAATCTAGTTGATCTTTACTTAGACCAATAGAGATTGGTATATGTTCGTCATGCCTAAAGTCATACGATACGTTTTTGGCGATCCTCATATTATATCATACATGATAAATTCTTTTGCAGAATAATTCCCAATTGAATTCTATTCATGTAACTTTAGCTCATTCAATTTCAGTAGATAATCCAGCTAAATTCTTTGACATATAATATAGGTGAAGAATCTCATTAGATTCTTTGATGTTAACTTAGTAAATGCTTATACATAGTTCAAACATTCTTTTACTTAGATTTATTCACATGGGTCGAATATCTCCAATGGAGTATTTCGTGTTTGATTTAGTAAATGCCATTACTTAATCCAAAACAATATTATAAGATCTTTGTAAATAGATCTTAGTACCCAGTATGTACTAAGTTTCGCCTTGGTCCATCGTTGATGAATAATCTCAAATCTAAGTATTTAGCATTTGAATGTTATTTCACAATAGAGAGATATGTGTGTGATACACATAGGACCAATTAAGTTTTATGTACTCCCACTAAACTTCTTATATATCTATAAGAATCATGTACATTTTATGAAACTAAAATACTTATTAGCTTCACTAAAATACATTTCTAATTCCCAATTGCTTGCTTAAATCTGTACTTAGATTTCATAAGCTAGCTATTCTTTTCAAGCATTTATTTGGATCCACAAATCCTATGACATACCATGTACATAGTTTCTTCCAACATTTGACTGAGGAAGATATTTTGTCATCCAATTGTCATATGTACCAATATGCAATCATTGCTTGAATTATAGACTTGAGCATTACGATTATGCATGAGGTTTCAACATAATTCACGCCGTGAATTTGCTTGTAACCTTTAGCAACTAATCTAGCTTTGTGTGTGAACACAATTTCATGTTTGATGGTTTTTATCCTTAAAACAAACTTGCAACCAATAGGTGTGAAACTATTCTTGCAAATCAACAAAATTTCAATTTTGTCATCAGAACATTGAGTATGTTTTATGGCCTCTAACCATTTAAAACATTTGAGTCTATATATGGCCTCTAACCATTTTAGGGAATCTGGGTTTCGTCATAGCTTTCTTACAGGTCACAAACTCATTAATCTATATGATAATAGTTTGACTGCAAGTTGTAGGTTTCTTCACTATCTAATAGAAGAATCTCATAGCTTCAGTGACCTGAACTCCATGCCTACTTGGGTATAGAACATCAAACAATAGAATATCAATAGCCGCTTGAAAGTCCTTTGAATATTCTGTTCTCCTTGAAGCACTTGTAAAGTCTTCTAAGAGATGTCTATTCTTTAAAGCCACTTCTAAAAGTCCTTTAAAGAATAAGCTCGGATTTTCTGAAACACTTCGAAAAG
The DNA here is from genome assembly GCF_020520425.1 of Spinacia oleracea. Lineage (NCBI taxonomy): Eukaryota > Viridiplantae > Streptophyta > Magnoliopsida > Caryophyllales > Amaranthaceae > Spinacia > Spinacia oleracea. The sequence continues at coordinate 23,910,512 of NC_079491.1, read as the reverse complement.
CCTCCGGAATGTCCGTTTATGTTTGTTGTTCGCCTCGAAGACTTTCGAGGCCTATTTTCCCCCACTTGTCATTTGGAAACGAATCTCCAAAAGGACATTATTTCGAGCAAACAAACATTATGTTCTCAAAAATTCGTGGTAGAAACAATACCCTTGTGTCTCATTTGAATAAATCACAATGAAACATATATCTATACTTGGGCCTTAGTTTGTTGAATGACAAACACTAAGCTCCCACTGAGTCTAGCAACTCTCTAGATATATATATATATATATATATATATATATATATATATATATATATATATATATATATATATATATATATATATATATATATATATATATATATATATATATATATATATATATATATATATATATATATATATATATATATATATATATATATATATATATATATATATATATATATATATATATATATTTGAAAAGATATTCTGATATTACTTTTCAATAGCTTTGACGAATTTGGTTTAGTTGGTGGTAGTTGAGCATTTTGTTTTAGAAATTATAGGAAAAGTCTTTATGATTCATCATTGATCGAATCAATTACTAATCGACTTCGATCATTCCAACTTAGATATGCCATATCTTATGGAGTAGATTGTGAATTTTACTACACACAATCATTGATGATCATTCTTGACTTAAGTAATCATCAACATGATCTTAACCTAGATCTTTATGATTTCTTGCCAAGTGGGATTTATACTTCTGAATCTTTGAACTAGCCAAACAGATTCAAACTTATATCACATTGAGTAAATAAACCCATATTCACTCAAATCTGTGTGAAATAATAAAGTCATAAAACCTTTCTTTAGCTTTGAACTCTATTGTCTAGGCGTTCTAACAATAGTTCATATCTTTTGTTACTTTCAGCAAGTAAGACTAGCTTGTCTTGAATGATCTAGAAATCAATCACCTTTCAAAAGTCCATCAAAACAGAGCTTTTGAATGTTAACTTGTTGACATGGTCTAAGTAACAATGCCAAAGATTAGTGGAACACAAATCAAGGGGTTGATTTGAACCTAGTAAAGTTCTTATTGTTAAAGAGTTGTTTGTTTTAATCAAGCATATTGACTCAACCCGTAATTTACCATTTCATTCGAATAAACAAACAAACATTGTTTTTGTTTTTCTTGAATGTGAGTCTTTCTGTGTTTGTAAACAGAAATTTAGGTATGTTGATTATGGAAAAAAATAGCCATTAAGTTCCAGCCTTGAAAGGACTTAAAACAAACTAGATGACCCTACAACTAATGTAGCATTGCCATGCTTCATTTCCCACTTGTAGGTCATTAGTGTAGCCTAGCTTCCATTGTTTGAGTTTTTACCGAAGTAAGAACCTCAAGCGGTATATGATACCAAGGAAGTTTGATTGCTAGGTCACTTCTCTTTAAACATAAACTTATAGGTAGAAACGGAATCGTAAATTTCTTTCATTTGTTCCTTGTTTTCCTATTTCTTGTACCCTTTCTTATAGTCTTAAGAATTGAATTCTATAGTGTTGACTTTTATACTTTGTTAGACATGTCCGATGTCATTCCAACAGAGTTCTTACCATTTTATTTATGTTGAATATTCTGTTTCAACTAGATGATCTTACCAGAAGCTTCTAAAGTTCTCTAAGCATCAATGTATTCGAATGTCTAGGGACTAGACTCATTCGAGAATTAAATGGACAAAGATATTAGGTTGTTAAACATTGGTAAAGCTGAGTGTTTAAACTCAATGCTTTATGATCTCAAAACTACATTGTATTTTGAATTCACAAGCACCAATCGGTTTGCCATTCGACTTTGATACTCGAAAACAACCATAAAATTCGCTAAAAGAAACGTACATTTTAAATCGCTCATTTTCTCTAATTTCCGTGAATCGTTCTTGAATTCACTACCAATCGAGGAAATTTACTGTTACCTTTCTAAAAGGATTTATTGCAGTGCAAGATATTTAATTATAAACAATAATTAAAACATACATTGAAGCATGCAAAGTCTAAACATTTATCATGAATAATAACTTGAAAATCAATCATGCAATTTAAACAAGTTATTAGCATTTTATTCGAATTTATTGTTCCGGCAGGTGTGAATAAAATGATTCCAAGACCCTAAAATCATTGAAGAATTAAGCACAGTTTGTCGACTCAATCCTAAAACATTTTAGGTAAGCAAAAACCTTTTGCTAATAGTCTAGAAACTATTCTTGGTTGATAGGTACGTCTAAGAACTTATTAGGTAAACCTATCGATTTTGCCACGACATAAAAGGACTCCTTACTTATATCGTTGAGTTTCACCAAAACTAACATGTACTCACAATTATTTGTGTACCTTGCCCCTTTAGGACCAATAAGTAACACCTCGCTGAGCGAAAACTATTACTAGATTGATGTAAAGGATATCCAAGCAAGTGTATATTTTGGCATGACACCTTTTAACTCAATTTTTAAGTTTGGAACTTAAGGCTCTTACTATGTTGGTTAGATTTTAAGTGAACTAAAATCCTTAATCATGCAACATAATCAAGCCACAATCTCATGCATTATTAAGACATATTTAAAGCAATAAATAACTTAAAGCATGCATAAGATAAATGTGATCTAGTATGGCCCGACTTCATCTTGAAGCTTCAACTTCAAAGTCCGTCTCGAAAATCTCCGTGGGAGGCACCATTTTCTTCAAATAGGATAAGCTATAATTAAACTAATTACAACTATTTGATGGTACGCAGACCATATTTGAATTGAAAAACAATATTGGTACTTTAGACCAATTACATTCAAATTAATGGTACGCAGACCATATTTTCTATCCTATTTGGGCCATACTAGTCACTTCATAACCTGCAAAACAGTACATATACAATATATACCATTCACCCATTCATTATCATGAATGGCCCACATAGCTGGTTAGTAAAACACGTTATGCATTACATAAATATTTGCAGCAATTAATCAAGGGCACCAATAATCTACCAATTATTCAGTCCTTATTAATTCTAATCAAGTTGTTTTAACCTTAAGGATTTGTAGACCTAATCAAGAGTTTATGACTAAAAGGGCTCTCACTTAAACCAATAAATTCATATGCTTTACTAATTTTAAACATAAAAATGTATTTCTAGTCTAACCGGAAACATACAAATTTAATTAAAATTTAAAGCTCATATAAATTTATAATTGAATCCACAAATTTAATTTATTTTCAGTCGTATTTAAATTAATTCATGATTTTAATTTTAGTAAAATAATTAGAATAAATAAAATTTATTATAATTACAATATTCAAAATTAAAATCCAAGAAAATAATTTAAATTATTAATTTTAAAATTAATTAATATTACGTAAACTGAAAATTTCAAATTAAAATTTTAAGAACGATCTAATCGTGACGCAACATCACCACGCAACGCATAGCCATAGGTCACACGCACGCAGCCATGGCTGGCCATGTGCGCGCAGCCCATGCGCTGCGTCGCATCTGCTGTTGCATTCCATCGCAAGGCATCCGAGGCACGCTTGGCCTCTGGCTCGCTGCGTGCCTGTCCTCGTCGCACGCGAGCTTGCGCTCATCGCACAAGGCAGTAGCTGCGAGATGGCGCACGCTGCGCGCGAGCGGTCGATGCTGGGCGTAGCGCTCGTTTCACGCGAGCTTGCGCTCGCTGCGCGCGAGGCTTCGCACGCTTGCGCGAGGCAGTGCGCGCTGTGGCGCAGCTCGCTTGCTGCCCACACGCGACTGCTCGTGCCTTGCTTTCGCCTTTCCCACTCGCCCATTGCACACAGCCCACGACACAAGGCAGGGCTGCTGCCTTGTGCTCGTGCACCATGCCCTTGCTCGATGCATTCGTACCGCATGGGCGACGAGCTCCCTTGCTCGTCGTCTCATGCCCGCACTATACAACACCCCTTAAGGGTAACACGTAGCGCCCATTGCTTTGTGCGTGCAAGTTATATGAGCGAATCGCATAAAAATTAAAAATTTATTTCCAAAATTAATTTCAATCTTAAGGCGGATCCGGACGTGCTGTGGACTATCTACGGAGGGACGACACTTGGAGTCCTAAAAGACTTGTTCTTGTTCGGTTCGGGCGCAGCTAGGGAGGGCACGCAACAAAGAGTATGCATCTAAATTATGCTATATGATTATGTGTAAATAATATGTTGTCCTGGGTTAATGGTTGTTTCCGCATGATCTATGTAGTGTCATATGTATCATAACCTAACAGTGGTATCACGAGCCCCTTATTATTTTCATAATCTAAATTGCATAAACATGGTTAAATATTACAAATTTGCAAGAATTAAAAGGGGTGATTAATTTTCGTAATTGTTAATTAATTGCAAATTGCGTTTATTTAATTATATGTACGCAGTTTTTTCGGCAGTTTCTTCATTACTCATCCGAATTGAGTGATTTTTGTGTCAATTCCGCATGTAAAAGGCATTCTAAAATTTTGACAAAAGTAGTATTTTTCTGCCGAACCCAGAATTCTCAAATTCGAAGCCTAACTATGACTTTTCGAAGGTTTTAGTTTTTCGAATGCAAAATTTCGTAAATTTAAGATGTTAAATTAAATATTTGCGATTCTTGTTGATAAATCTTGAATTTTTGATTGACCTACTGCATATGTTTAACAAGTTTGAATGCCTAGTCTTGTTAATTATGCAATCTAATTTGTAATTATGATTAATTTGTTGAAAATTAGAATAATTTAGAATTAATTTGATTTTCATAATTAATTGTAATTTAATTAGAAACCTATGATTAAAAACCACCATAAAAATTGTAAATTTACGATAAATTTTAAATTTTTATGACCTAGACTTGAATCCATATCAATCGGAAATCAATTGGATAATAAATTTTCGATTTTTCGCCCTAAAATTATGAAATTAATAATATTTATTAATTTGTCATTAATTTTAAATATAAATTTTAAATTTTTATGCGATTCGTTCAAATAACTTGCACGCACGAAGCAATGGACGCTTCGTGTTACCCTTAAGGGGTGTTGTATAATGCGGGCATGCGACGACGAGCAAGGGAGCTCGTCGCCCGTGCGGCACGAATGCAATGAGCAAGGGCGTAGTGCACAAGCACAAGGCAGCAGCCCTGCCTTGTGTCGTGTGCCACGAGCAATGAACGAATGGGCATGGGCGAAGGGCGAGCCAAGGCAGTCGCGTGTGGGCAGCAAGCGAGCTGCGCCACAACGCGCGCTGCCTCGCACAAGTGCGCGCAGCCTCGCGCGCAGCGAGCGCAAGCTCGCGTGCCACGAGCGCTGCGCCCAGCACTGCTCGCGCGCGCAGCGTGCGATGTCGCTCGCCCAGCGAGCGATGTCGCGCCCCAGCGAGCGATGGCTCGCGCGCGCAGCGCGCGATGTCGCTCGCCCAGCGAGCGATGTCGCGCCCCAGCGAGCGATGGCTCGCGCGCGCAGCGCGCGATGTCGCTCGCCCAGCGAGCGATGTCGCGCCCCAGCGAGCGATGGCTCGCGCGCACAGCGAGCGAGCCAGCGCGCCCAGCGAGCGATCTCGCGCGCGCGCACTGCGAGCGATAGCTCGCGTGCGATGGGGCGCTGTGCGGAGGCTTGCGATAGGACAGCAGCAGCTATGCGACGAGCGCATGGGCTGCGCGCACATGGCCAGCAATGGCTGTGTGCGTGCGGCCCATGGGCGTGCAACGCGTAGGGTGTTTGCGTTACGATTAGATCGTTTTGAATGTTTAATTTGAAAATTTCAGTTCACGTAATTTTAATTAATTTTAAAATTAATAATTTGAATTAATTTCTTGGATTTTAATTTTGAATATTATAATTATAATAAATGGAATTTATTCTAATTATTTTACTAAAATTAAAATCATGAATTAATTTAAATGCGACTGAAATTAAATTAAATTTTTGGATTCAATTATAAATTTATATGAGCTTTAAATTTTAATTAAATTTGTATGTTTCCGGTTAGACTAGAAATACAATTTTATGTTTAAAATTAGTAAAGCATATGAATTTATTGGTTTGAGTGGGAGCGCTTTTTAGTCATAAACTCTTGATTAGGTCTACAAATCCTTAAGGTTAAAACAACTCGATTAGAATTAATAAGGACTGAATAATTGGTAGATTATTGGTGCCCTTGATTAATTGCTGCAAATGTTTACGTGATGCATAATGTGTTTTACTAACCAGCTATGTGGGCCATTCATGATAATGAATGGGTGAATGGTATATATATTGTATATGTACTGTTTTGCAGGTTATGAAGTGACTAGTATGGCCCAAATAGGATAGAAAATATGGTCTGCGTACCATTAATTTGAATGTAATTGGTCTAAAGCACCAAAGTTATTTTTCAATTCAAAATGGTCTGCGTACCATCAAATAGTTGTAATTAGTTATAGCTTATCCTATTTGAAGAAAATGGTGCCTCCCACGGAGATTTTCAAGACGGACTTTGAAGTCAAAGCTTCAAGATGAAGTCGGGCCATACTAGATCACAAATATCTTATGCATGTTTTAAGTTATTTATTGCTTTAAATATGTCTTAAAATGCATGAGATCAAAAGCTTGATTATGTTGCATGATTAAGGATTTTAGTTCACTTAAAATCTAACCAACATAGTAAGAGCCTTAAGTTCCAAACTTAAAAATTGAGTTAAAAGGTGCCATGCCAAAATATACACTTGCTTGGATATCCTTTACATCAATCTAGTAATAGTTTTCGCTCAGCGAGGTGTTACTTATTGGTCCTAAAGGGGCAAGGTACACAAATAATTGTGAGTACATGTTAGTTTTGGTGAAACTCAACGATATAAGTAAGGAGTCCTTTTATGTCGTGGCAAATTCGATAGGTTTACCTAATAAGTTCTTAGACGTACCTATCAACCAAGAATAGTTTCTAGACTATTAGCAAAAGGCTTTTGCTTACCTAAGATGTTCTAGGATTAAGTCGACAAACTGTGCTTAGTTCTTCAATGATTTTAGGATCTTGGAATCATTTTATTCACACCTGCCGGAACACATAACTTGAATAAAATGCTTAATAAACATTGAATTATGCATGTATGCTAGAATTTAAGTTTATTAAGAGAAACTGTGAATGGTTATTTATTTGTTTATTCTTTTCAATTGTAGTTTTAATATGGCAAACAACAATCAAAACATCATCATGGGTTCTGAGCTTATGGTCAAGCTGAACCTGACAAATTTTCTTGAATGGGAAGCTAAGCTAGTTGAAATAGTCAAACTCAATGGACTTGAGTATGTACTATCACATCCCATGCCAAGCTACTATGCCAGAGACATGACCCCTGAGAGATTTTACGCCTGGGATGCGGATCTCAAAAAGGTTATGAGTCTCATGCTGAACAATATCCCTGATGATTGGGCTAGAAGGTTTGTAGCTTATGAACCTTTTTCGCTCATCAAGAATCTGAGGGATATCTGTCGTGGAAGTACGGAGGACAGGGACCTGAACGTCCATGAGTTGATTGAATCAATGTCTGGGCTAAAGGTTAGTTCTCCCAACAGGTGTTATAGGATGGAGGTCCAAGAAACACATGTTCAGCTCCTTCGCACTAAACAGAGGGTAGGCGTCCCACTGAGGTTCCATGTGGATCTTATGTGTTCATATTTTGATCGCCTAAGTCTACTAGGAACACCAATAAGCGAAAGGATGGCAGTCTCTGTCTTGCTCAATTCACTACACAGTGGGTTTGGTCGCTTCAAGCAACAATACCTAAGTGAACCAAGAGAAGAAACAGTTGCAGAATTTATTCACCTTGTCAGAAAGGCTGAAATAGTACTGGACTGTGAAGCCAAAGATTTACTCAAGGCTAGAGAGAGACCATTCAAGAAAGGTGGAAAGTCCAAGGGCAATGCTAAATCAAAGCAGGACAAGTCCACATCAAGCTGTCTTTATTGTGATGGAATAGGCCATTACAAAAGAGAATGTCCAAAGCTAAAGGAAGATCAGAAGAACGGAACAGTCGTTCCATCTTCAGGTATTTTCGTTATAGACTGTATACTTGCTAATTCAACTTCTTGGGTATTAGATACAGGTTGTGGCTCACACTTATGTTCCAATCCACAGGGACTAAGAAGAAGTAGAAAGTTAAGCAAGGGTGAAGTCGACCTACGAGTGGGAAATGGAGCACGGATTGCTGCATTAGCTGTAGGAACTTACTATTTGTCGTTGCCCTCCGGGCTAGTTTTGGAACTGGAAGAATGTTTCCATGTTCCAAGTCTTACTAAAAACATCATTTCAGTTTCTTGCTTAGATGCTAAGGGATTTTCCTTTATAATAAAAGACAATAGTTGTTCGTTTTATTTTAAAGAGATGTTTTATGGATCTGCTAGATTAGTCAATGGACTTTATTTATTAGATCACGACAAACAAGTATATAACATAAATACCAAAAAGGCCAAAAAGGATGATTCAGATCTCACCTATCTGTGGCATTGTCGATTAGGCCATATAAACTTGAAACGCTTAGAAAGACTTCAAAGGGAAGGAATTCTAAAACCATTTGACTTAGAGGATTATGGTAAATGCGAATCATGTTTACTTGGCAAAATGACAAAGCAACCTTTCTCTAAAGTTGGAGAAAGAGCAAATGAACTATTGGGCTTAATCCATACAGATGTATGTGGACCAATGAGTACAAATGCTAGAGGTGGTTTCAGCTACTTTATCACTTTCACTGATGACTTCAGTAGGTATGGTTATGTCTACCTAATGAAGCATAAGTCTGAATCCTTTGACAAATTCAAGGAATTTCAGAGTGAAGTAGAGAATCAATTAGGCAAGAAGATTAAGGCACTGCGGTCTGATAGAGGCGGTGAATATCTGAGCTATGAATTTGATGACCATCTGAAAGAATGTGGAATTCTATCAGAATTGACTCCTCCTGGAACACCACAATGGAACGGTGTGTCAGAACGGAGGAACAGAACCTTGCTAGACATGGTCAGGTCAATGATGGGTCAGGCCGAACTTCCATTAGAATTTTGGGGACATGCACTAAATACAGCTGCACTCACTATAAATAGAGCTCCGTCTAAAGCTGTCGAAAAGACTCCATACGAATTATGGTTTGGAAAACCTCCAAATGTGTCTTTTCTTAAGATTTGGGGATGTGAAGTATACGTCAAACGATTAATTTCAGACAAACTTCATCCAAAATCTGACAAATGTATCCTTGTGGGCTATCCAAAGGAAACAAAGGGGTATTACTTCTACAATACATCTGAGAACAAAGTGTTTGTTGCTCGAGATGGTGTCTTTTTGGAGAAGGATCACATTTCCAAAATGACAAGTGGGAGAAAAGTAGACCTCGAAGAAATTCGAGTCGAACAACAAACTCTAGAGAATGCTCAAGATGACATTCAGGATGAAACTCAGAGATCTTTAGAAGAATCTGGTGAGAATCATGGTCAATCTAGAAATGTTACCCCGCGTAGATCGCAAAGATATAGATCTCAACCGGAAAGGTACTTAGGTATTTTGACGAACGAGAGCTATGACGTTCTATTACTTGAAAGTGATGAACCTGCGACTTACAAGCAAGCTATGACGAGCCCTAGCTCCAAGCAGTGGCAAGAAGCCATGCAATCTGAATTAGACTCCATGTCTGAAAACCAAGTATGGGATTTGGTCGATTTGCCAGATGGCTACCAAGCCATTGGAAGCAAATGGGTTTTCAAACTGAAAAAGGACAAGGATGGGAAACTTGAAGTTTTCAAAGCTAGATTGGTTGCAAAAGGTTACAGGCAAGTCCACGGTGTGGATTACGATGAAACCTTTTCACCAGTTGCAATGCTAAAGTCTATTCGAATAATGTTAGCAATCGCTGCATATTACGATTACGAAATATGGCAGATGGATGTCAAAACTGCTTTCTTAAACGGCGTTTTAACAGAAACTGTGTTTATGACACAGCCTGAAGGTTTTGAGGATCCAAAGAATGCTAAAAAGGTATGCAAGCTAAAGAAGTCAATCTACGGATTGAAGCAGGCATCCAGGAGCTGGAATATACGTTTTGATGAAGCAGTCAGTGACTTTGGTTTCATCAAGAACGCAGACGAATCTTGTGTATACAAGAAGGTCAGTGGGAGCAAAATTGCTTTCCTAGTATTATATGTCGACGACATATTGCTTATCGGAAATGACATTCCTATGTTGAACTCTGTCAAGATTTGGCTTGGGAAATGTTTTTCGATGAAGGATCTAGGAGAAGCACAGTACATATTGGGCATCAAGATTTACAGAGATAGATCTAAAAAGATGATTGGACTTAGTCAAAGCACTTATATCAATAAGGTGCTTGATAGGTTCAAGATGGCGGACTCCAAGCGAGGCTACCTACCCATGTCTCATGGAATGACTCTAAGCAAGACTCAGTGCCCAAAAACACTTGATGAGCGTAGACGAATGAATGGGATTCCATATGCATCATTGATTGGTTCAATAATGTATGCTATGATATGTACACGCCCGGATGTTGCGTACGCACTCAGTGCTACGAGCAGATACCAGTCAGACCCAGGAGAGGCGCATTGGACTGCTGCCAAGAATATTCTGAAGTACCTGAAAAGGCACAAAGATGACTTCCTGGTCTATGGTGGAGATGATGAATTAATTGTTAAAGGCTATACGGACGCAAGTTTCCAAACCGACAAAGATGATTTCAGATCACAGTCTGGGTTTGTCTTCTGCCTCAACGGAGGAGCAGTAAGCTGGAAAAGTGCTAAGCAAAGCACCATTGCGGATTCTACAACTGAAGCGGAGTACATTGCTGCACATGAAGCAGCAAAGGAAGCTATATGGCTAAGGAAGTTCATAGGAGAACTTGGTGTAGTCCCCTCCATTAAAGGACCAATAGCCCTGTATTGTGATAATAACGGAGCTATTGCACAGGCAAAAGAGCCTAGACACCACCAGAGAGTCAAGCATGTACTTCGTAGATTTCACCTTCTACGAGAGTTCGTTGAAAGAAAAGAAGTCGAGATAAGCAAAATTGGAACTGATGACAACATATCAGATCCATTAACTAAACCTCTGCCGCAAGCGAAGCACAACTCGCACACTGCAGCTATGGGAATCAAGCATATTGGAGAATGGCTTTGATGTCTCTGTTTAATGTTTTAAAGTTTTAGAGTTTAAATCTTTGTAAAACATTATTGGTTAATCATTCACAATAAATGAAAGAAATTCATTTTTCCATTTAATTTGTGGTTTATTAAATGATGAGTCCCTTCAACTTGACGATATATTCAAGATAGACTGTCAGGACCAGTCCTGTGACTAAGAAATGTCTATCAAGTGAACTTGAATGTCAAAGGTTGAAAATGGTCCCTAATTGGAGTTTTCTATAAAATTGGACGCATAGAAAACGTTAGACGATTAGAATGCAAGATGACTAGTAGTTCTGTTTCTTGAACTATGTGGACATGGCAATGTCATAATCATTTGCATAGATACTTACTTTGGGAAGACTAGTATCGGACAAGACCTATGAAACTTTACTGTAAGAGATGAAAATCTGTCATGAGTAGATTTCATTAAATTATTAGACACTAAATCCTCAATACCTGAGTGATTTGAGATTACTTGTTTGAGAACTGGTTGCTTTGACGTTGACCAACCGTCGCACCGTAAAAGGAGGCTATAAAGGCAACGCTCAGGTAATCACCTATCAAACGAAGTCTAATCTCAAGATCGCAAGATTGGGATTGTCCTCCCATAAATCGGGATGAGATGCTTAAAAGTTGTACAAGGCCACTCGGAGAGCTAGAAACTGTGAAATGCATGGCCGTGCTCGGATGAATCATAGGCTATGATTATCTGTTTATTTGATCAGTTGAACTCTGAAACCGAGGAACACCTCTGGACATAATAAGGATGACAACTCTTACCTTATGTTCAAGAGCAAGCATCGAGCGACAAAGGAATTAGGAAATGCACACTTGTCCCTAAGGACAAGTGGGAGACTGAAGGAAATAATGCCCTTGGTCCAAGTATGCATTCTATGTTAAGTCTAATAAATGCGGTTCAGTATTAATTAACAAGTTAATAATTCAGTGAGATCAAGTGAGCTGAATGCCTAGCTAGAGGCCGCTTCAGTTCAAGTGGAATTAATGATATTAATCCACAGCTTACTCTTGACTGAACCCGTAGGGTCACACAAATAGCACGTAAACGGATCAAGTATTTAATGGCATTAAATACTCCATCTATGAATATTCGGAACCGACGGATCTTGGTTTCAGTGGGAGCTAAGATCGTCACAGGCAAGAAATGAATACTCCGGAAACGATGATATTGCCAGAAACGGAAATATGGATCGTATCGGAAATATGAATATTATCCAAGTCGTAGATGTTGCCGGAAACGGAAACATGGTACGTATCGGAAAATATTATTGGAAATGGAAATATTACCAGAATCGGAAATATTACCGGAAACGGAAATATTGTCAGAATCGGAAATATTGCCGGAATCGGAAAATAATTCCGGAAACGGAAATATTAAATATTTGTTCGAAACGGAAATTAATTCCGGAATCGGAAATATTAAATATTGTTCGTATCGGAAATAGATTCCGGAAATGGAAATTTAATCGGAAGCGTATCGTACGAATTAGCATCGGACGAGGCTTGCCGGACGAAGGCCCAGCACGAAGCTGGGGCCAATCGCCCAGCAAGCATGCGCGCCACAAGCCCAGCCAAGGCAGCGCCCAGGCCTACCGCAAGGCAGGCCCAGCGCGCGCCAAGGGCCACGGCTGCGTGGGCCGTGCTACGCGGGCTGCTGCTCGCACGCGCATGGGCAGCCCTTGTGGCTGCCGTGTGTGTGTGAGTTTGTGCTCATGCGTGATTCCTGAATCTACAAGAGTCAGTGTATGATTAAATTTCTATTCCTAATTGGATAAATTAATTAAATAGAATTCATGTAGGATTCTAATTCCAATTAATTCGTATCCTACTAGGATTACGATTCCTTTTCCATAACTCTATAAATAAAGGCCTAGGGGTCATAATTTATACAGAAGTTTCAAAGTATTCAAAAGTGAGTTTTTGAGAGAAAATTAAAACACATATCTTGCTCAAAAGTGCCGAAATTTTCTAGTACCTTAAGGGCGATTCTAGTTGGTCAATCTTAAGGCGGATCCGGACGTGCTGTGGACTATCTACGGAGGGACGACACTTGGAGTCCTAAAAGACTTGTTCTTGTTCGGTTCGGGCGCAGCTAGGGAGGGCACGCAACAAAGAGTATGCATCTAAATTATGCTATATGATTATGTGTAAATAATATGTTGTCCTGGGTTAATGGTTGTTTCCGCATGATCTATGTAGTGTCATATGTATCATAACCTAACAATAATGACCCTAGGCCCTTATTTATAGAGGTATGGAAAAGGAACTGGAATCCTATTAGGATACTAATTAGTTAAACTAGAATCCTAGTAGGACTCTAACTAATTAATTTTATCCTTTTAGGATTAGGAATTTAATCATCAAACAAATCCTACACAATTTAGGTTTCGTATGTGAACACAAACTCTACACGAGCATGACCCACGAGCGTGCAGGCCATGCCCGCGCACAGCCCACACGGCCGCTCGGCCCACGCGAGCCGCAAGCCCACGCGAGCAGCAGCACCACTCGCAGCCCATTGCTGCGCGCGCTGCCATGGCCTGCTGGGCCTGGCCTTGCGCTGGGCCTGGCATGGCCTTGGCTGTTCGTGTGGCGCGCTTGGCTTGCTGGGCGATGGCCTGGCTTCGTGCTGGGCCCTCGTCCGGCAGGCCTCGTCCGATGCTTATTCGTACGATACGCTTCCGATTAAATTCCCGGTTCCGGAATTCATTTCCGATACGAACAATATTTAATATTTCCGATTCCGGAATTAATTTCCGTTTCGAACAAATATTTAATATTTCCGTTTCCGGAATTATTTTCCGATTCTGACAATATTTCCGTTTCCGGCAATATTTCCGATTCCGGCAATATTTCCATTTCCGATAATATTTTCCGATACGTACCATGTTTCCGTTTCCGGCAACATCTACGATTTGGATAATATTTATATTTCCGATACGATCCATATTTCCGTTTCCGGCAATATCATCGTTTCCGGAGTATTCATTTCTTGCTTGTGACGATCTCAGCTCCCACTGAAACCAAGATCCGTCGATTCCGAATATCCATAGATAGAGTATTTAATGCCATTAAATACTTGATCCGTTTACGTACTATTTGTGTGACCCTACGGGTTCAGTCAAGAGTAAGCCGTGGATTAATATCATTAATTCCACTTGAACTGAAGCGGCCTCTAGCTAGGCATTCAGCTCACTTGATCTCACTGAATTATTAACTTGTTAATTAATACTGAACCGCACTTATTAGACTTAACATAGAATGCATACTTAGAACAAGGGCATTATTTCCTTCAATAAATCCCATGACTCGATCAAGAACTAAATTTCCCTATGACTAACTCATAACCAAACTGAACAAAACGACACGATTTCCAACTCTAGTTGTATGTTTGGACTAAAATAAATTAGACATGCAAGTGATTATATAGTTGAATTTACAAAGGAATCCAAGTTAGGGGTGTTTGGTTGGTCAATCGGAAGGGAAAGAGTTTAAAAAAGAGAATGAAGGAGAGTGAAAAGTCAAACCCTTATATTTACTAGATTGCTGTTTTAGAAACAAAAAAATAAAAACTAGAATCACCACCCTCCACTAGCCCTCCATTGTTACTCCCTTCATCGCAGTCTTCCTTTCACCGTCGTCTCTACTTCTCTCCTTTTTACTGACGGCCCGCAATCGTTGCCTGCTACCCTCCTCTTACGTCATCAATGTATGTTTCTCTCTGGTGCTCCTTTCAAAAAACCACTCAATCTCTCTTAGATCTAGATTTTTGTAGGTGGGTGGTGGCTATGTGACAAGCTAAAGTCGTATCACCTAATCAAACATAAACCTAAATCCACCCACTAAATAGAAAGGGAAGTTAGGATCGAATCCATAGTAAAACATCGTTCTTTACTACTATCAATCAAAAAATCTAGACCATAATTAAGTAACCAATAAAAGGGGTGTTTGTATGATTAATCTAAGACGATAATTAAATCATGAAATAATATCAGTGATAAAAAGGTCTAGGGTAGCGGTTCACCACAAATGCAGACTATGATTGAACAACGGACACCAAAAATTAATTAATAACCACAACTAAGAAAAAAAAGCATCTCTGGAATCTTATGATTCCCTTAGAAAATAGAACCAATAGGCTCTCGCAAGTCGCAATTTACTAGCAATATTCTTCCAATCTAATAGTCTTAGGTCAAAAGATTCAGATTTGTACATCTCGGTGCATAATCTCTCGGTGCATAATCTAAGGCTAACCAAACTCAATCAAAATAGTCCGGCCGAACAAAATTCATGAACAATTAAAGCAGACTATAGAATTATAATTAACAATAAATATTGAAACTAATCCAATCCCAACCAAACCTTTATGGATCCCCTAAACCCTAGAAATAGACTACTCACGCGTAATTGAAATTAACGCAATGATTAAATCAATGGAAAAGATAATCTAATATATATATATATATATATATATATATATATATATATATATATATATATATATATATATATATGGGAGTTTTTTGGAAAGCATTGAGAGCGTCCACGTAGGATTTCCACGTCATCACATGTAATTAAGTTATTAACTAATTAAATAAAAATAATAGAGTCTTGCCATGATTGACTACTTAATACGATAAAGATAAATTCCAATAATATTAGAGTCTTGACATGATTGACTACTTAATATGATAAAGATAGATTTCACAAACTTTTTTCACGTTTTTGTATATATATACGTATATATGTGGATGACATGAGTAACAAAGAAACACGCAATTTTGTTTAATTTCAATTACCACAGTAAATAATTTTATTGGCTATTAGTATGTTATTATGGTTAAATTAATTGCGATTAATCATTTTGTTTCCTACTATGGAAGATGATGTATTCCATCATATGATACATTTTCTAATTTGTTCATGATTCATCCTAGCGATTCTATTTTTTTACGTTGTTAGAATTTGATCATGTTGTTTTGAGCTAATTTTCTGTTAATAGGAAATTAATTTTACCGATTTACGGATCAAAATCCAATTTTGATGGTTACTGTCTATTTGTCCAATATATACAATTAAAACAGATTGTCACTGCTTTTTACGAATTGAAAGTGGTCGCAGTAATTTGTTTGTTTGTCCATTTATCTGATTTTTGAATATCAACCCTCAAAATCAAGTGTAACTATCCAAATTGCTATTTTGTTGGTTGCATATATTAATTGGCCACTTCCGATCCTCATACATTATTTCATTAACTTCAATTAGCAAGTCGAATTCGTCTTTTATTCAATACATTATACATGGGTTTCTTCAATTTGTTTGGTTGATTCATGACTACTGTTTCCAACTTCTTGCACCATACGCATTTTATACAATTAATTTATTTTTATTTTTTGATAATTATCAAGTATGTAATAGGGTTTTATTTATACAATTTATCCCCTTTAAAAAAATATCCTCCTCCAAAAAAAAACCCTTTTAAAATATAAGATAGAATTATCAATGGGGAGTTATCTCAAATACAAAATACAATAGGGAGTTATCTTAAAAAATTTATTTTAAAAAAGAAAAAAGTGTTATTTGATATTTGATAAACCCGTGCATCGCACGGACATCAATACTAGTTAATAATGAAATTGGAATGGTAAAGAAATAACACGAGAAACGGATTAACGGATGTAAGAAGTAAAAACTGAATCTTAGATTGAACTTGATAAATGTAAATACGAGTAACAAAGTTAGATTTGACTATTTGAGATAATAGAAGTGCTTAGAAAAAGAAACTAAGAAAACAAAATGTAGAAAATAAGATCCCTTAAGTATTTATAGGTTCCTTTAAAATAAATAAAGAAAATAAAACAAACAAATCGTGGGGCGCGAGTGAGCAGCAAAGCTGAAGTAGCGGACATCCCTCGCTGCTCTTTCTTCAGATTTCTTATTTACCTAATCAACAGATTCTGCTTCAGCCTGCAGGAGAGCCATTTGTAAAACATTGAAATAAAAATAATCCTAATCTCATTTTTGTAACTCTACCCTTGTAGCCTCCCAGATTAAGCTTCTAATCTTATGACAACCCTTTTGAGAAATTATATCCAAATTGGTAAATACTAGCATATCCATGAAAATAAAACTCACAAACATGCAGCACTGAGTGAAACCCAGGCTCAATTTCCTCAATTTCATATACAAGCGAACTTGATGCATCTGTGGAACCCAGGCTCATATCAAGCTTGTGTGGTGTCCTAAAATAATATAGAGAAGATACCTTGTCAGTGACTAAAAAACTAGGTGGGCACTATTTTGGAAGAATACCTTGATGTTGACAAACAGATCGAGTCGCATGTTTTCACCACTAGAACTCCAGCTTGGGAAGATTGGTCATGAGAGCCAGAGGGTGATGGTCCGTGGCTTGCAGCATTATTACCATCAAAACCAAAAAGTAAGCTACAGTAAGCATCAAGCAAACAAACTAGAAACAGCTGATACAAACAAGGCCAATTCACACACATATAAATTTTACCCTAACCAGAGCAAACAACACTTCAACAAGACCTGGGCCTTTAAGCACTCATCTGTATTAAGAAGAAACATATTTGACACCTAAAACTGTGTACATTAACCATTGATATAGAAGTTGAACTTATAACTCTCTTCAACGTAAATACATTATATTTTGGATGAATACTGTATAAAAATTATAAGTTCCACACAGAAGCTAGATCGTCATTGTCCCTAAATGCACATAATTCCTATGTACTTGTACATAATTCCTCGAGGGAATATCATTATGAACTCCCCATCAAGTGAAATATCTAGTGTGAATTATCTCACAGTAGCAATGCTTAAGAACTATAAGCAGTTAAGCACTAAGCAGTGGCTGGCCCAGTCCAACAGATAACACGTATATCTCCATCATACTCCTTATCAACTACCAGAAGAAGATAAAACAATGGCATAATACACACATGAGATTAACATTTCGACTTCTATTTTCCATTTTATGATTATATAACGAGAATTTGAGATGTAACCGTCATAAGAGGACTACAACAAATTTGCAATACCCAAACCAAGACAACACAGGTTCTGCTAAGCACTATAAGCACTGCATTTCACACACCGAAAACAAATTACTTCAGACCACATAATTAAAGGAAATAAGCCATACAACATTAACCAAAATAACATTAACCCGTAAAAAATATTTTGCACTACTTTATTTACTAATGTTTATGTTTCATAAATGACCAACTAGTAGAAACTAGAAAGTACAGCAAAAACCGTTACATACTCATTCAGTTTAAATCCTCCCCCCCACCCCTCCACCAGAATAACTAGCGAATCCCCGGCGGCCTTAGCCACAGAAGCTAAACAGTAATCTATCCCACAAAAAATCACTACCTTAAAGTGGGTCCAGCGAAAATCTACATCCCTTTCTAGCAATGGACACCACATAAATGACAAAAAAGTGCCACAACATATTTTTCTCCTTTGCTCCTCCAAGACCATTCAAAAGCGGAATAGTAGCAGGTCCAAAACAGTATGTCTGAATATCTGGCACCACAAAAGGCCTCCTCCAACATTATGCAAAACTCACTCTATTGGCACAACATGACATGCACATATCCGTGAAATAGCCATCCCTGGCCGTCTACTCTGGAGCATATTCATTAGTGTTGATTCTACTTCTACCCCAGTGCAGAGATCCCCAGACATCTCTCACATTAACAGAAACTTTTCCTGCCAAATAAATCAAAAACCAGGAAGGGGGAAAACCTTGGTGGCAAAAAAAAAATTCATACCCAAAAAGACTTGCAAAAGAAAAGGTGCCTTTTATACCACCCCAACAACTTTCTGGAATTCCCTACCTCCAATAATTAAAGAGACAAAAAGCCTAGAAAATAAAGGTGAGCTCATCATGGGGATGTCTCCCCCTCAACAAATAGATCCCAAACGTTACTAGCATGGAAAATAGAAACGGGAGCTTCATGTAAAGTGGACAAATTATATGATCGAGGGAAATGCACACAAAAAAAGGTTTGTAACCCTCTCCAAACATCCTCCTAAAACATAATGTGATGGTAATACCCAACCTTAAACCTGACTAACCATAAGACAGCATATAGTTGAGAAATAAATTTCTACAGAGTACAGACAAGCATAATTACCACCACCCTCCAGTCTAAGCCTCAACAGTACAAAACTTGTGCTTGTCACATTCTTAGCAATCATGTAAATAAAATTTCCTTGCTTTTCTCATCAGCAACCCAAACCTACATCAGGAAAATGAAGCTTTCCTCACATAAAGACACAAATGGAACCCAGAGAGTAGTAATATACATCACAAGTATAAGGAATGGATTTCGGCAATTTCATAATTAAACGTCTAGGCAGAATAAATAAAGGACAAGAAAAACAGATTAGAGAATAAGCACTATCCAGCTAGTCATTATATGAGCAGACCAAACAGACACAGTCTCTAATCTAAGCAGGAAAAATGTAAGTAAAACTGAACAAAGGGAGAGATCAGGATACTAGTAAAGGGCTAAAGGCTGAAGGTCATAGATTCAACTCCTGCAACCATTACTACATACGTATTTCGCCTACAAAAGTTCAAAATATCAAATTTATAGTGCATTTTCTGTTAGTTCAGTTGCCATGTTAACAGAGCCAGAGGAAATATTTAAGATAAAGCAAGAAAAACATTAAACCAAGCACTGCTAGTGCCTAGACATTAGATTAACGGGCACCTAAAATGGCGGCAGGGGCATCACAAAGAAACCTACTGCTCATACATACAAGACTTTTCTCATTAAACACCAAGGCAAGGAACAGAACATTACAACAATATCTATAAGCAGGCGGATGCTGCAGATGGGGAGAAAGAATTATAGAACACTAACCTGAAAATCTGAAAAGCAGTTGCCACTTTAATAAGCTTTTAGCTTTTACGTTCCACCATTTGCATTCTATCATAACCAGTTCACAATCTCATGGCTTTCAGGTAAGGGAATTTGGAAGAAAAATAAAGCCAAAAATCATTGCTACCACAGCTCTTTCTTGTCATTCTCTGCTTTTTATTTTTTTGCTTCTTTTTTCCTCCACCCTTCACACTTTCTTGTTAATTCTTCTTTTTTAAGCAAGCTAAGGAACTTATCAGAAGTATCAGTAACTAGTTAACTACCATTGCCCAAATGCATGGCATCATGAAAATAATGGAATACAAGTTTTGAAGTTAGAGAGTATGTCAAAAGGAAATGATGTCCCTTACGGTAACAAGCAACATTAATGAACACAAGATAAAGTGAATGCAAGATTTTAGATAGCATATAAACTAAAGTCTCCACCTCGGGTATCCTCAACACAAGGATAAGAACCTTGAAAATGCTTCAATGGAGGTTACAATGACATTCAATAAACAGCCGATCAAATCCAGCACCCCATACGGAGATTTACTGTACATGAGTCATTTACTGCTGACTCGACTAGATTTCTTGGTCATATAAGTCAAACCAAGGCAGGCCTCGGGCATAGAAGTAAAAAGTAGCCCACAGCCACAATGTAGAAACAAATTTTAGCATCTTAATTAACAAGAGGAAGTATTACTTTAAACTCCAGAAAATCAGGTGACTCCTTGTTTTATTTATTCTTCTCCTTATATTTGAACAACTCACTTCTGAGTCCTGAGTAAAATTTGGCAGCCAAGGAGAAAGACTATTTTCAAGGTAGGTAAAATAGTTAAGGCCTACCCATCGTACATTTTTCATATCTATGTCAGAACTATCTTTTGCTGAACCCTCTAGTTTCCTTTATAACCCTAATATTAACATGCTAACTGCAATCTGTTCTCCGCAACTTCTAGACAATAAAAGTTGTTTGACATAGTACCTCCTTTCCAGATGTGAATGATACAGTGACAAAGAAATTTATCCATGCAACACTCATTAGCTTAAAGTATGGCTTAGGAACTTGTTGACACTCATTATCTTAACGTTCCAAATTTTCAAATGATGCCTGTTTCATTTCAAAAATAAAATAATCCATACAACAATTACCACCCCAGCATTGTTCTTCAATTACAGGGGTCCAGACGCATGCAGCCTTATCTCCCCCCGCTATAAACCAAAAGACAGATGCACGTATTGACAGAGTAATTTGCTCCACTGTGTTCTTCAACAGATGCACGTGCAAGACTACAAGAGTCTCTCCATTTTTCAGTAGTTACCTAGTGATTCTCGGCTTTAAGTTACTACCAGTTTGCAAAATGGAAAACAGACTGTATTTGATAGGAGGATGAAGTTGCATACATGAGAACCCCTCCTCCCAAAAGTACACTAAACAGTATATAAAATTTATGAAGAATAAATATGCGTACATGCCTAATTCTTGAGTAAACACACACATACATAATCAGATTTCTGACTCAATTTCCAGGGTAAATTAATTTAATTTTGTGTTCTAATGGCCGTAATGGGTGAACAGGAAAAGCCTTTCTCTATTCATCAAACTTCTAAAGTACCACCAGGGACATAAACATAAAATCATATCAACTACAATGAGTATAATCCAGAACACAACACATCCAATAGGTGCTGCCTAGGTAAGTTTGGGTTCATCCGTTCATGAAGATGATAAAAATGTTCGTATTCATTTTCGACAAACGAATCCTAAAATCCAATCCTAATATATTGGAACTAGGATAGTTAAGTGCACTCACTTAAAAGAGCAAAACCCACTCTTCATCTCCTGTTTATCATACAATTTTTTCTTTGATTTAAGCAAGCAGTGAATGTAATAGTACAAAATGGATGGTCAGTGGGGACGTGCAGATAGCTTCTCTCTCGTTAAACATTGTGAAACTCAAGTACTCATGATGTTTGGAAGAAGTGGCAGACAGAGATTTCAGGAGGTGGTCAGAATTTTAGTTATCACTTGAAATCCCTTTTTTCAGTTTCTTGTAAAATACTGTATTCAAATCCATATTTTTTTAAGCAGTTTTGAGAACAACAAAACACACGGAGAGATTAAGCAAGTAGCACAACTGTACGCCACAGTACAACTTTTACAAAAACAAACCACATCAATAAGCTGGCGGTTTATTACTTCAGTGGATAAGGTCATTTTATTGATTTATAGACCTTGATCACCTCATTAAGATTGTTTTTGTTCATAGGCATTAGTGCATTACAGCCCTTCCATAATACAGAATCTACCTATGAAACTCAGGACATATTTGAATACACCTTCCAAAAAGTATATTTTAAAATCCACCTAAAAAACATGCCTCGTGAACACACAGAGGCCAATCAACTCAAGGTGATTTGGACAAAATAGGCAAGCTCTCGGCAAATCTGGAAATCAATTTTATTTCCTGGACTACTATATTTTAAAAATAATAAATTATTATGACCAAGGCTATGTTTTCATTGTCCAGGACCTTGTGGTACTAGGACGCATGACCGTCCCGTACCTTGATAATTTTTTCGGCTTAACATACATGTATGTGATTCTGTTCAAACAATCTGTTAAAAGTTTTTCTACCCAGGTCTGAATCTTACCTCTCCCATAGCTCCCAATGTCAAAGCATACTAGTGCTTTTGTTCTGTTACATTAAATGGATAATTTAAAAAATCTGAGAGATGGGACAGAAAAAAGGTCTTTTCTTTACAAGCCAGCAAAATGTACCAATGATTCAACTACTCGCTTCCACCTCTTGCCCAATGCATATGCTCCAAGACATCTGTTATACAAAAGCATCTCACACTCTCAAGGAATCAGATAAAAAAAGGACATAGAAGTTGCTAAAGACAAGTGTACCCTTCAGCTTATAAGCCAAACTATATTTGATGCAGACAAAATCTTGAGAGGCTCCCTAAGTTCAATGGGAAAGACTTGTAAAAAGTAAAAACTAAGCTCAAAGGCGCACCTATTTCCTTCACTTAAATATCTCTACCCCTATCACAAATTTCTCTTGAGAAAAAGGAGAACAATCTAACAGACCTTGAAACACCATATATCACCATTGCTCCAAACTAACTTCATCAAGTATCAGAAATTACACAAGAACACACTGGCTCTGTATCCTCTTTCTCTATATAATTCGACCGTTACAGAAGACCAGGCTTCCACAAGTTAGCACATGTATGGACACCTTGAATATTCACTTGTCTAGATTAAAAAATTGATTAAACTTGAGTAGCTTACACAATTTTCCGTTCTTTGGCTTGTCTCAATTGGAAAATGATTGGAACTAAAGTGATTTACACTATTTATAGACTTTCTACAATTTTAACTTGTAACCCCCAAAACTTTAATATCACCATTAATATATCTAAAAAACACTCAGTACTAGTACCTCCAAGGCCCCTAACTTCCATTATTCCAAGTTAATATAGCAGTCTTCACTTCTTTCTCGTTTGCCAAAATCACAAATTTCTCATCTATGTTCCATGGCACAATATAAATAGTATAAAGAACATATGAACATAAGCAATAAAGAAAAAAAAATAGAGAAACGAAATATAAAGAAGAGATGAAGGCAAATAAAATAAAAACTAGACTATACTATATTTCTTGAAACTATCATCGACGACCACATATCCAAAGGTAGTAATTTACAGAGAATAAGGAGGAAAGAGAATTTGCTAAGAAGACTCTAACCCATACAACTTTCCAGCGTACTTGGCGATCCTGTCTGGCGTGTTGAAGTAAAGATCGCGAAGCCTCTGAAACACCATCCACGTTAGCAAACTATCAGAACCGGCTGTATGCGACTGCCCAACTATCCGTTCCAGCAGTAAAGATTTGGCCACAGTGTTCAACCCTCCATACAACCCATCTAAGAACATGATCATGAACTTAACATCAAATACTCTCTCTCCAAAGAAAATCTCCACCATGTCCTTAAACTTGCTCAGCTCACTCGGCAACGGCAACTGAGTCAACACTTTCAACAAGTAAGCGAAATCGTAAGTACAGTGAAATGTCACCCAAGTCACCTCGATATCACTACACACCAAACCGGACGACATCATCAACTCAGCGAATTTCACCGACTTAACTCCTAATTTCAGATTCTTATCGAAATCAATACCGCTGTTCCTTAATAACTCGATGGAATCCGCGGCCTGTTGGTCTTTTGCAACATTAAAGTCACAAAAATTGAACTGCCAGATATACCTGTACTTAGGGTTTCCAAGATCCGGCATATTCCCCTCCGAATCCGACAAAGTTAACCCGACTTGAATGATCTTCAAAGCATCCACATTCTGCTTCAACAGACTGTAATTAGCCTTGGGAGGCAAGTTCTTATGCGAAGAACCATTTTCGGGCTTAAAAACTATGCCGGGAAACTCCGTATCCATAGAAATAAAGGTGAAATTGTCGATCAAAGATCGGATTAACTCGAACTCTGATTCAAGATTTTCCGCCCACACGTCGCGAATCTGAATCGTCGAAGCATAGGCCATGAAGAGGATAAAGAATCCAGATCTTCGAAATTGGTTAGGGTTCTTCAGTGTTAATTCTCAGAGTTTGAATTTCTATGGTTTCGACAGTAACCGGGAAGAAGACGGGGAGGTTTTGGGGGTTTTTATTACTACGTATAATAAGAGTATAATTAGGCAAGAGAAAAAGGAAAGAGTGGGGACGACGTGGGTTTGGGACTTCCAATTAGGCGATAAATAACAGTGCCACAAAAATATAATTGGAAAGTGGATGCGTTTTAAGGCGGTGACTTACCCACTATATAAAATTACAAACAATGATGTTCAGTTTACTTGTAATTATGCTTAAAAATCATACGAAAGAGGTTTTTCTTCTAATTCGATTTAGATTGGATTAATCAAAATACAAAACCAAATCTCAATTGTCAAAAAATAAATTGGATGCGATTTTTAACTTTTTGTACTCTATATGTAGTTTTACAAACTTTTATATAAGGCGGTCTTACAGAAAAGACCACATTGATGTCATATAAGTTAAGTAATGAAATCAATTAGTTAAACATTTGAACTAATTAGTTGAGCACTGAAACAAATTAGTTAAACAATGAAAATAATTAGTTAAGCACTAGAACTAATTAGTTAACCAATATAACCATTTAGTTAAACAATCAAAGTGGTCTTTTCGATAAGGCGGTCTTACACAAAAATTGCCGATGTAATTTGGGTTTGAAATTTTAAAATATAATTTTTGTTTAGTTGATACAGAGTAATTAAACCACGATACTTTTTTTATGACGAATATGTACAAGGACCTTGCCTATGCTTGAATACTACTGCAGGTTGATGAATTGAATACCAATTTGCATGATGCGTAAAATCATCTCCATAACATACTTTAATCTTTACATAACAATAATATCGTGGTTAAGTGAAAATATATAAATTGATAATTGATAGTGATTGGCCAACGTAATGCGTTAACTAGCACTCTTTACAAAATTTCAATTAGTACTATTCAATTTACTCATAATCATTCATTTGATGGTGATTAAATGACATAAGGTCGTAATTCGATTTTTAGTTGGATTAATTGAATTAAAACTATGACGCTAGTATTTAACTTCTTAATTATAGTCTTTGTTGCGATTAAAGCGAAAATTAGAACAAACTTATCTGATTCGATGAACTGAACGAAGAACAATTGTTGCGTCGTGGACACCCACTGTCCTAAAAGACGATTC
The DNA here is from genome assembly GCF_020520425.1 of Spinacia oleracea. Taxonomy (NCBI): domain Eukaryota; kingdom Viridiplantae; phylum Streptophyta; class Magnoliopsida; order Caryophyllales; family Amaranthaceae; genus Spinacia; species Spinacia oleracea. Next base: position 23,884,644 of record NC_079491.1, on the reverse strand, counting down.
CGCGCTACCTCCCGGTGCAGTAGAACAGAATGCGGTCGCCCTCCAGGATTAGCGCAACTCCGACGTTGTGTGCACTCACAAAGCCGGATGGAGTTAGAACGTATGCCCAAAACCGAGAGCAATTTTGTGTGAGAGTAAGAATGTGTTTTCGTATTTTGTGTGTATGATTTTCTGTGTGAAGGGAACTGAAACTCTGATTTAAATAATTAGAAGGAAAGCATTGCAACAGACAAAAACGGCTGAGGGAATGAATGTTGCAACAGCCAAAAACGGTCAGAGACATTGAATGTAGTAACGGACGTAATTAATGGTAATTAATCCAACGGTTACGTAATCAATACAGATTCCCGTAACAATGACTTAAGCAAAACGGTCCAGTTACCAAAAAGAATAGGGTTGACCCACAAAACCCACCCCACCCCACGCCCGCGAACCGCATTCCCAAGTACCAAGTACCACGGCCCACGGCCCACGGCCCGCGGCCCGCGCCCGGCCCGGCGCGCGCGCGCGTGTGTGTGATGTGTCCACCCATACTATTCTCACACTTTCTTAAACAAGAGTTACACTCATTCCCCAATTAATAAACAAGAGGAATATGAAGAGTTTTTCCAATGTGGGACTCTTGAATTTTCACTCACCCTTTTTTCCTTTGTATTTCCCAATGAGAATTTCCAACAATCCCCCACAGGTTCGAATATGCGGAAAAGAAAGAAAGGAAAGGAGAAGGATATTGGTTTTGGGCAAACAAAACAATTGAATAGGTGTCAATGTCTTTCGACTTGAATTAACACTTAGTGACATTTAAGCTATGATCTCTTTCCTACCAAGTGACTTTCGTATTGAACTTGATAGGGAGATAGAAACCCGTCACTTAAAGCACGCAACTGAATATGTATGACACTCTGACTCCGCGAATAAAGTGACGCCTTATACTGGCCATACGTCCGACCTGGATATGCTCATAGGTGCTCTAGAGAATAGCCCACATCGCAATTCTCATAGGAAGCGGCCACACTTCCACACCTACGTAGGTGAATCCCATCAAGTGTGAGCTACATTCACACCACCAAACATATGGTATGGGTTCATTAAGAGCCGTATGCTCAACCTCTTTCCTATTGTAGCAAGCACATTATAACATCTAGGGGATGGACAAAAAAATAAAATTTTGTGCTTCCGAATTATAACAATAATGTCGTCCTTTGAACTCTGTGAGTAGGAGTTCATTATTTTACAATTCATTCAACGGGCTTCAGGCCCATCCCTTCTGATGTTTCCAAAACTAGTTTTCTACATAGGCCTTTCGTTAACGGATCCGCAATGTTCATTTCAGACTTTACATAGTCTAGTGATATCACCCCACTTGACAACAATTCTTTGATGGCCTTGTGCCTCAAACGAATGTGCCTTTTCTTCCCATTGTAGGCATGGTTGTTTGCCACAGCAATAGCCGCTTGCGAATCACAATGAAGTGCAACTGAAGGAGCTGGCTTCCCCCACAGCGGAATATCTGCAAGCACATTTCTCAACCATTCTGCCTCATGACCTGCCAATTCAAGAGCAATAAACTCAGATTCCATAGTAGACATAGCAGTACAAGATTGTTTACAAGATTTCCAAGACACAGCTCCACCCCCTAGGGTGAAAACATAACCACTGGTAGAGTTAATTTCATCATTGCCAGAAACCCAGTTAGCATCACAATAGCCTTCCAAAACTCCTGGAAACTTGGAGTAGTGCAAACTCCAATCCATGGTACCCTTAAGGTACCTGAGCAATCTCTTCAAAGCATCCCAATGTTCATGACTTGGGTTATGAGTATACCTGCTTAATCTACTCACAGAATAAGCAATGTCAGGTCTAGTGTAGTTCATCAGAAACATAACACTACCAATAATCTTAGCATATTCAGATTGGCTAACAGGATCACCATTATTTTTCCTTAAGTGGATGCTTGGATCATAGGGAGTCCTAACTGGATCGACGTCAAAAGAGTTAAATTTTTTAAGTAACTTTTCAACATAGTGAGCTTGGCTAAGACAAATGCCATTTGGAGTTCTCTTGATTTTCACTCCTAAAATCACATCTGCCTCACCCATATCTTTCATTTCAAACTTAGAACTTAGAAAACTTTTTGTCTCATTTACTCGATCCAAATTAGTCCCAAAAATTAACATATCATCCACATAAAGACAAATAATCACACAACCATCAGAATCATGCTTAGAGTAAACACAAGAATCACCTTCATTTACATGAACCCATTACCTGTCATAGTCTTGTCAAATTTGTCATGCCATTGCTTTGGAGCTTGCTTAAGCCCATACAAGGACTTGACTAATTTACAAACCTTATTCTCTTGACCAGGAACAACAAACCCTTCCGGTTGAACCATGTAAATTTCCTCATCCAAATCACCATTTAAGAATGCAGTTTTAACATCCATTTGATGCACAACAAGATCATGAATGCAAGCAAGAGCAATCAAAGTTCTAATAGTAGCAATTTTAGTGACAAGAGAATAAGTATCAAAATAATCAATACCATGCCTTTGGGTGAATCCCCTTACCACAATTCTAGCCTTATACTTGTCAATGGATCCAGTGGATTTCAATTTTTTCCTAAAGATCCATTTACAAGTAATGGGCTTGCAACCCCTAGGCAGATCAACCAACTCCCAAGTATTGTTACTTAGGATTGACTGAAGTTCACTATCTATTGCCTCTTTCCAAAACACTGCATCAACAGATTTCATAGCCTCTTCATAGGTCCTAGGATCATCTTCCAAAATAAAGACATAAACAAAGTCATCATCAATCAAGTAAGGTTCAGTTAAGAAAGCAGTAATAAAATCATCACCATAACTGGTTTCCTTTCTTGCCCTCTTGCTCCTCCTTGGCTCCAATTCAGAATTCACATCAGAGGTGGGAGGAGCAACAACAGGCATACTAGAAGAAGTGCTAGAAGAAGGCACATCATTGATACAAGATATTTTCAAAGGAAATACTGTTTCAAAAAACTCGGCATCTCTTGCCTCAATGATGTTACCACTTGCATAAGAATTGTTAGCACCTTTAACAAGAAAACGATATGCAGCACTTTGGTGAGCATAACCAATAAAAATACAATCAACCGTTTTAGGACCAATCTTGTCCCTTTTGAAGCTGGGTATAGCCACCTTTGCTAGACACCCCCACACTTTCAAATAACTTAGGTTAGGTGCACGACCCTTCCATATTTCGTATGGAGTCTTGTCTAGCTTCTTGTGAGGTACCCTGTTTAAAACATGACAAGCAGATAATATAGCTTCCCCCCACATGTTATCAGAAAACCCAGAACTAATAAGCATAGAATTCATCATGTTCTTCAATGTTCTGTTCTTCCTTTCAGCAATCCCGTTCTGCTCGGGTGTGTAGGGAGCCGTTGTCTCATGAATGATCCCATTCTGCTCACAAAATGCCTTAAGAGTGTTAGGGTCATATTCACCACCCCCTATCACTCCTAAGTCTCTTGATCTTCCTATCAAGTTGGTTCTCCACTTCGGCCTTGTATTTGAGGAACATTTCCTCAGCCTCATCTTTTGACCTGAGAAGATAAACCATGGTGAATCTTGAGCAGTCATCAACAAAAGTAATATAATACCTTTTACCACCCCTGCTCTCATAATTTTTAAAATCCCCCAAGTCACTATGAACAAGCTCTAGTACTTTAGTTTGTCTATCTATTGATTTAAATGGCTTCTTTGCAAACTTGGCCTCAACACATACTTCACATTTTGCAAAATCAGTTTTAGAAAAACTGGGAATCAAGTTAAGTTGTTTAAGCCTTTTAATTGAAGAAATGTTAAGATGACCCAACCTTGCATGCCATAAATCAATAGACTCAGCAATATAAACAGAAGAAGTACTAGCATTCTTATTCATAATTTCAAGTTTGACATCAAGAGTAAATAAACCCCCATTACAGAAACCCTTTCCCACAAACTCCCCATTATGAGTAATAACAAGCCTATCAGAATCAAATGAAAGCTTCAATCCAGCCTTCATTAGCAAGCTACCAGAAATCAGGTTCCTACGCATTTCTGGAACATGCAACACATTGGTAAGAGTAATAAGTTTTCCAGAGGTAAGAGTGAGAACGATCTTCCCTTTGCCTTGAACAGTTGCAGAAGCTGAATTACCCATGAAGACATTTTCACCATCAGTTTTTTCGTAGGTAGTGAACATGTCTTTGTTGGTGCAGATATGTCTCGTTGCTCCAGTATCAACGATCCATTCAGCAACATTACCTGTCAAGTTAGCTTCTGAAACAACAGCAACAAAATGGTTAGGATTAGAAACTTCATTAGCTTCAGCAAGGTTGGCTTGGTTCTGATCCGACTTCTTCTTGGATCTGCAATCTACAGACTTGTGACCAGTTTTCCCACATTCAAAACACTTGCCCTTGAACTTATACTTCATTGGTTTCCCTTGAGGCTTGAAAGGACTTCCCTTTCCCTTAAACTTTTCAGAATATGCATGAGGCTTAGGTTCTACAAGGTTAGCATTAGCAGACCCGGAAAACACAGATTGACCCTTATCCTTAATACGATTTTCCTCCTCAATTTTCAGGTGACCTACAAGCTCCTCTAAGGTAAGGTCCTTTTTCTTATGCATTAACTGATTACGAAAATCTTTCCAAGAGGGTGGGAGTTTCTCAATTAAAACTATAGCAAGGGTAATCTCACAAATACTCAAACCCTCGGCAGCCATAGCAATGCAAATATTTTCATAAGCATGAATCTGATCAATAATTGGTTTATCATCTTGGACTTGAAAAGCTAACCACTTACTGACACAATAACGCTTAGTACCAGCATCATCAGTTCCATATTTCTTTTCTAATGCATCCCAAATATCCCTAGCATGATTAAACCCCATATAGATATCAAGCAAAGTATTCGACATATGATGCAGCAACATGCCCTTACATGTCCTATCATCTTTAGCAAATTTCAACTCAAAAGCATGCAATTCAGTTTCATCATCAGGTTCGACAACGTCATCAAGCACATAAGCAATCTCAATTTGTTCTAAATAGAATCGCATCCTAACAGCCCAACGTTTATAATTCTTGCCATCAAGAGGTTCTAACTTAGACATATCAGGAATCATGAATTTGGAAGTCAAAGCCATAATAATCGTCTTTTAGATTGTTGCGATTAAAGCGAAAATTAGAACAAACTTATCTGATTCGATGAACTGAACGAAGAACAATTGTTGCGTCGTGGACACCCACTGTCCTAAAAGACGATTCCGCGCTACCTCCCGGTGCAGTAGAACAGAATGCGGTCGCCCTCCAGGATTAGCGCAACTCCGACGTTGTGTGCACTCACAAAGCCGGATGGAGTCAGAACGTATGCCCAAAACCGAGAGCAATTTTGTGTGAGAGTAAGAATGTGTTTTCGTATTTTGTGTGTATGATTTTCTGTGTGAAGGGAACTGAAACTCTGATTTAAATAATTAGAAGGAAAGCATTGCAACAGACAAAAACGGCTGAGGGAATGAATGTTGCAACAGCCAAAAACGGTCAGAGACATTGAATGTAGTAACGGACGTAATTAATGGTAATTAATCCAACGGTTACGTAATCAATACAGATTCCCGTAACAATGACTTAAGCTCCCGTAACAATGACTTAAGCAAAACGGTCCAGTTACCAAAAAGAATAGGGTTGACCCACAAAACCCACCCCACGCCCGCGAACCGCATTCCCAAGTACCAAGGCCCAAGGCCCAAGGCCCACGGCCCACGGCCCGCGGCCCGCGGCCCGCGCCCGGCGCGCGCGCGTGTGTGTGATGTGTCCACCCATACTATTCTCACACTTTCTTAAACAAGAGTTACACTCATTCCCCAATTAATAAACAAGAGGAATATGAAGAGTTTTTCCAATGTGGGACTCTTGAATTTTCACTCACCCTTTTTTCCTTTGTATTTCCCAATGAGAATTTCCAACAGTCCTATGTCAAGTTGTACTTTTAGGGTTTAATAAAGGTTTAGCTCTTGTGGGGAAAAAATATACATGTAGTGCAGGTTAGAAAATTCAAATACATAATGTTTGTTTAAGTTGATAATTCAAGTGTATAACTCTTTGTGACGAATATACTAATACGAGGACCTTACTTATCTCTATTCTTCTCTATTATATAAGGGAACTTATGAGTAATTGATCTTTTGGTGTTCCTTTGTTGAATAGAGTATAATACCTTCAATGACAATTAAATAAATCAAATTGTATTTAAATAAATAATAACAGAAAACTTATTTAGGAAAAATAAAAGAAGTTAGACAACCGTGATTTAAATTCAAAATTTTTATATTAGCATGCACCGCATACATATGAAAAATATTGTGTTTTACTTTGTTATTACATTGTAATACTGGTTTGATGTATGCTAAATATAGATACGTCAAATTTTCTTTAGAGAAGATTTTGAACACTTTTTTTACATATTATTTCATGTTAAATTGTAATAACACAATTTATATATATACTATATTCGCACACATCGCATGCATATGAGACTAGTGTTTAAATACAACTATACATAGGTAAATTGAACAATGCTTGCATGATGCTTATATATATCACCTTCCACACTATATGATCTTTACATAAAAATGTCATATTATGGTCAAGTGGAAATAGAAATTGATGATTTGATGGTGATTGAATTGCTTTCTTTTGGTAAACTAAACTGAAGTTTATTTATTTTTTTAATTATTTTGGTAAGCGGAGATTATCTCTAAGTTTAAGGCATGTGTTAGCTCTTGATTGACTCTTTGTACCAATACAATGTGCGGCGCAGAGTATCAACTCCTTTGTTTGGTACAAAACATCCAAAATTATAATTTGGCAGCCAACTTTATTTAAATATATATAGCCTAAAACTGATGCACTCATGTTCATGCATCACATATTCACATGCTTGTACATCGTAGTTCTTTATACACATATGGAGTGTCCGTATCAAGTATTACGTGGTTTTGTGAGATCTGATCCATGAAATATCACGTGTAAAAGTCTCACATTGATAAAAGAGGAAATAGATATTCCCTCCAATCTTAAATATTAGTCCCTTTTTTTTAATTAAGTTATTCTTTTTTATTAGTTATTTTTAAAAAATTCCTTGTTTGTCTAACATTTAATCCCTTTATACCCTTATAAATCTCTCAAATGCTCACTTGTTTACTCTCAAGTAAACTCTTATCCACAATAAACCCCCAAATATTTCTCTCTTACCCACATGAGTTATTTCTATTGAAATTCATGTGACAATTGTATTTTTTTATTGGATGCTATTAGATTCCAAAGGATCCTACTACATGTACACCTAGTGTACAAGGCATTTGTACACCATGCTTTTCTATTGGTTGAAATGACATATTTATTGTCTTCCATTCTCATTTTTTAGTGGGTTTGATGATGTGTCAACAAATTAATAGTGGTGTACAAGATAATCTTGTACACTAGGTGTACATGTAGCCTTTTCCGATTTCAAAAGGGACTAACATTCAATAACCAAAGGAAAATCACTTTAAAAGGTTAAGGATGTTAGTCTTGTAAAATTGACTCTTTCTTTTACGAGGTTGTGAAATCAATATTTCACTTTGAGTATGGAGATAAATCCATACCCGTACCCTCGATCTATCCAAATTTTTGGATATGGTATTGATTTGACAACCATATCAATTATAATACCCTGTTTTCTAGATTTGGTATATAACAGACTTTCAGGTTTATAAGTAATTTTATTGGACCCACTTTTTAACACTTGTTTTACATAAAATAAAAAAATAAAAAAATATTTTTTGTTTGAGTATGGTCGTATAATAACACATTCCAGTGTATTATTTATTAACTAACATTAATGTTCTTCAAATGAGTAATAATGTATTTTTTTAATCCTTGTCGTAATACATGAAATTATAATTTATTTTTTCATATATACTTCTATTATATTAAATAGAAGGAAAAAATAAGAAAAAAAAAATCAAAAATCTGATATTTTAAAAGATTCTTAAATTTAAAAATAAAATAAAAAAATACTAAGGACTCACCAGGACATGACATGTGTCATTCATGGTGTGTCTTTTAGTACATAGTAACAAATAAATGGGTATTTTCAAGATTTATTAATTATGCAGTAACTTTAGGGAGAAAAATATTTCAATCAAATATACTATAAAAAAAATAGTCAAATAATTTTAGAATATATGTGCATGCACGGGACATAATCTAGTTTCTATTAAAACATACACCATGAATGACACATGTCACTTTATGGGGAAAAAAATTCTCGCCAAATTTTGTTTACCTTTTTGTTCATTTATTTATTTCGATACATTTTTATGGTAAAGTTTCAGTATATTTTTTGCTAATTTTTTTTTATCATTCCCTATTTAATTACTACTATTTATTTGTTCTTCAATATAAAATTTCAGCTGCAATTTCTTTATTTCGTAAAGTATAATATTTGTAAAATCATGAAATATATCATAACTTTATTAATCATTTGAAAATCTGTCAAAATCTAATTTTAAAATATCCATGCGTGCATGGGACCCAATCTAATTATGTTTAATGCTATGTACTTTATCATTTCTAATACTCATTGAAAGATAGTGGGTTAGCTTGTTTAGAAAAGTTTTATATGCAATGATGCGTGCAAATATAAGATACATATTTATGTTATTACATTTAAACCTGAAATAACATGTAAAATATATAATATAAATATGAAGCGTGCGAATATAAGAAACATATAAGTTAGATAGAGCCGAAGCATAAAAAAAGATTGACTAAAATGGTAAGAACTTATTTAAGGGGTTAGATTGGTCAAAATGCTTCTGTGAGCTTTTCTATTGGGTAGGTTGTCATTGTATTATCTACTAGTCTTATATGCACACGATGCGTGCGAGATTATAAAAAAACTTAAAATTGTTTTACAACCACTAAATATAAATATTAGATAAAAAAAGATGTTCACAAAGTAGTAACATTTTGAAATAAAAATGGCATTATATTAAATTACACAATGTATTGCTATTAATTCTAGATGTCTTAGAAGAGACATAAAAACAGAATTACATTAAATTACACAATATATGAATATCTATATCACGTAAGAATGAATTATGTAGCTGAATAAAAGTAATTATGCAGTGATAATAACTCAAAATAATGATGCTAACGTAAACCCGTTAGCCAAAATTGGACTTAAATATTGGGCCCAAACAAAGAAGCTTACAAAAAAGACCAATAGCCTAAATACAAAACTGTTAGGTTATGATACATATGACAATTCATATATCATGCGGAAACAACCATTAAGCCAGGAATACATATTATTTACACATAATCATAAATTTACAATTTTTATGGTGGTTTTTAATCATAGGTTTCTAATTAAATTATAATTAATTATGAAAATCAAATTAATTCTAAATTATTCTAATTTTCAACTAATTAATCATAATTACAAATTAGATTGCATAATTAACAAGGCTAGGCATTCAAACTTGTTAAACATATACAGTAGGTCAATCAAAAATTCAAGATTTATCAACAAGAATCGCAAATATTTAATTTAACATCTTAAATTTACGAAATTTTGCATTCGAAAAACTAAAACCTTCGAAAAGTCATAGTTAGGCTTCGAATTTGAGAATTCTGGGTTCGGCAGAAAAATACTCTTTTTGTCAAAATTTTATAATGCCTTTTACATGCGGAATTGACACAAAAATCACTCGATTTGGATGAGTAACGAAGAAACTGCCGAAAAACTGCGTACATACAATTAAATAAACGCAATTTGCAATTAATTAACAATTACGAAAATTAATCACCCCTTTTAATTCTTGCAAATTTGTAATATTTAACCATGTTCATGCAATTTAGATTATGAAAATAATAAGAGGCTCGTGATACCACTGTTAGGTTATGATACATATGACAATTCATAAATCATGCGGAAACAACCATTAAGCCAGGAATACATATTATTTACACATAATCATTTAACATAGTTTAGATGCATACTCTTTGTTGCGTGCCTTCCCTAGTTGCGCCCGAACCGAACAAGAACAAGTCTTTAGGACTCCAAGTGTCGTCCCTCCGTAGATAGTCCACATCACGTCCGGATCCGCCTTAAGATTGACCAACTAGAATCGCTCCTAAGGTACTATAAATTTTCGGCACTTTTGAGCAAGATGTGTGACTGAATTTTTCTCTCAAAAACTCACTTTGAATACTTGAATAACTCGTTATAAATTGTGAACCCAGGCCACATATTTATAGGGGTATGGAAAGAGAATTGGAATCCTATTAGGATACGAATTAATTAAATCAGAATTATAATAAAACTCTTATTTAATTAATTTATCAAATAGAATTAGGAATTTAATCATTAAACGAATTCTGCACGTTTTAGGTTTCGTATGCGAACACAAACACTTACGCGAGCATGACCCGCAAGCGTGCAGGCCATGCCCGCGCACAGCCCACACGGCCGCACGGCCCACGCGAGCTACAAGCCCACGCGAGCTGCAGCAATGCTCGCAGCCCACTGCTCGCAGCTGCGCGCGCTACGCGCGCTGTGCGCGCTGCCACGTCCTGCTGGGCCTGGCCTTGCGCTGGGTCTGGCGTGGCCTTGGCTGTTCGTGTGGCGCGCTTGGCTTGCTGGGCGATGGCCTGGCTTCGTGTTGGGCCCTCGTCCGGCAGGCCTCGTCCGATGCTTATTCGTACGATACGCTTCCGATTAAATTCCCGATTCCGGAATATATTTCCGATACGAACAATATTTAATATTTTCGATTCCGGAATTAATTTCCGTTTCGAACAAATATTTAATATTTCCGTTTCCGGAATTATTTTCCGATTCCGATAATATTTCCGATTCTGACAATATTTCCGTTTCCGGCAATATTTCCGATTCCGGCAATATTTCCATTTCCGATAATATTTCCCGATACGTACCATGTTTCCGTTTCCGGCAACATCTACGACTTGGATAATATTTATATTTCCGATACGATCCATATTTCCGTTTCCGGCAATATCATCGTTTCCGGAGTATTCATTTCTTGCCTGTGACGATCTCAGCTCCCACTGAAACCAAGATCCGTCGATTCCGAATATCCATAGATGGAGTATTTAATGCCATTAAATACTTGATCCGTTTACGTACTATTTGTGTGACCCTACGGGTTTAGTCAAGAGTAAGCTGTGGATTAATATCATTAATTCCACTTGAACTGAAGCGGCCTCTAGCTAGGCATTCAGCTCACTTGATCTCACTGAATTATTAACTTGTTAATTAATACTGAACCGCATTTATTAGACTTAACATAGAATGCATACTTGGACCAAGGGCATTATTTCCTTCAGTCTCCCACTTGTCCTTAGGGACAAGTGTGCATTTCCTAATTCCTTTGTCGCTCGATGCTTGCTCTTGAACATAAGGTAAGAGTTGTCATCCTTATTATGTCCAGAGGTGTTCCTCGGTTTCAGAGTTCAACTGATCAAATAAACAGATAATCATAGCCTATGATTCATCCGAGCACGGCCATGCATTTCACAGTTTCTAGCTCTCCGAGTGGCCTTGTACAACTTTTAAGCATCTCATCCCGATTTATGGGAGGACAATCCCAATCTTGTGATCTTGAGATTAGACTTCGTTTGATAGGTGATTACCTGAGCGTTGCCTTTATAGCCTCCTTTTACGGTGCGACGGTTGGTCAACGTCAAAGCAACCAGTTCTCAAACAAGTAATCTCAAATCACTCAGGTATTGAGGATTTAGTGTCTAATAATTTTAATGAAATTTACTTATGACAGATTTTCATCTCTTACAGTAAAGTTTCATAGGTCTTGTCCGATACTAGTCTTCCAAAAGTAAGTATCTATGCAAATGATTATGACATTGCCATGTCCACATAGTTCAAGAAACAGAACTACTAGTCATCTTGCATTCTAATCGTCTAACGTTTTCTATGCGTCCAATTTTATAGAAAACTCCGACTAGGGACCATTTTCAACCTTTGACATTCAAGTTCAGTTGATAGACATTTCTTAGTCACAGGACTGGTCCTGACAGTCTATCTTGAATATATCGTCAAATTGAAGGGACTCATCATTTAATAAACCACAAATTAAATCGAAAAATGAATTCTTTTCATTTATTGTGAATGATTAACCAATAATGTTTTACAAAGATTTAAACTCTAAAACTTTAAAACATTAAACAGAGACATCAAAGCCATTCTCCAATATGCTTGATTCCCATAGCTGCAGTGTGCGAGTTGTGCTTCGCCTGCGGCAGAGGTTTAGTTAATGGATCTTGTTGTGGGCAAAATTACCATGCCTTCGTGCACCAATGAAGATGTGACACCTGGCACGTATTGCGCCCCCTAAAGCAGAAATCATGCAAAGTCTACTCCGGGGCATGAGTATTAATCTAGGTATCTACAATGTATGTATTTAAGTATGTATAAATGTACGTATAAAACCTATACCTGGAAAAGGGCTTAATTAGTATGTATCCCAAGTGAATTACTAAGCACAATAGGCCCAAATAGCCCACTATTGCTACAAGGGATCAGAGAATTGTAAGGAGAAAGGACACGTGTCCTTCTCCCATTCCCCAGCCAATCATGTAAGGGGAATATTAGGTCATTCCCACAAAAACCTAGTACTATAAATATTCCCACTTCCCTAGAAAAAGGGGTCACAATCAATACATTCTAGGGCAATTGCTGCTCTGCCTTCTCTCTACTTTCTCTCTCTATAAAAATACAATCTTGTTTAATCTTTAAAAGTTACCAAGAAACCTCCAAGGTATCTCACCGGAAAAACCCCACAACATTTGGCGCCGTCTGTGGGGAGGTACGGTAACATGGAAGATCAACGACAGGACAACGATGCTGGGCGGCCTACGCGCGTAGAGCGACCACCCCTCGAAAGAGAAATGCCGACTGAACATCATACGCCGGCCACAAGAATCACTGAAGATGCCGCGCGTACATTTGCGGCCGGGCACACCCCTCGTCACACTGCCGAGGTAGAGGTGCTCAGCGAGGAGGACGACCAGGCCAATCGTACCCCTCCTGGAGGACACCTGGATCCTCGGGTGGATACGGTAATAGAGGAGAACCCTGATATGCCTGTCTCTGTGGGTGCTCTTCGGGCTATTTTGGCTGAGTTCCAAGCTGATGTGGGGAAGACAGTTAATGCTGAGGTACAGAAGAGTATGCTGATTTACACCACTGCTGTGGCTGCAAATCATGAGAGGCCGGCAAGCAATAGGCCAACACTTTCTTTGCGCCCCCCAAATGTATGGACCAGGCTGACAGGCGAGGACCTAAGGAGACAGCCGCCAACAAGTCAGCCCAATCAGGCAATGTCTTACCTACCACGCCGAATGCCACGGCGGCTGATCGGAGAAACGTCCCGAGGACGTGAGCAGCCACGCGCAGAGCAGTTGCCCGACTCTGAGTCTGAACTTTCTGACACTGGGTCAACCCCCGTCATGCCGGATAGACCTCTCCCTCATCCAACTTATACGCATCTGAGCCAGGCACGTCCAGGGGCCACCCGTCTAACCCGTCAAACTCGCGGACGCGAGTCCTCCCAGCGGCTACCCTACTCCAGGCGTCAAGACCCTGTATATCACATTCAGGAGGGGGTGTCCAACATGGCCCTAGGGCACACCACCCCTTTTGCAGACTCCATCATGAGAGCCCCGAGGGAACCCAAAGTCAAGCCGCCCAACATTGATGCTTACGATGGTACCACAGATCCGGACATGCACCTCTTGGTTTACCGGCATCACATGTATGTCCAAGGAACAACTGACTCAACCTGGTGTAAGTATTTTCCGGGCACACTCAAAGGAGTAGCCTCTAAGTGGTTCGAGAGACTTCCAGCCGGAACTATTCGCTCTTTTTCGGAGCTCGAGCTATTGTTCTCTACTCGGTTCATGGCTCACAAGGAAGAGAAGAAGACGAGCATGCATCTGAGTAGGATTCAGCAAGGGAAGGACGAGTCCCTGAGGAGTTATGTGAAGAGATTCAATCTAGAGGCAGGGCAAATTCCGGATTTGCCAGATGGTGTTGCATTCGATAACTTCATTCGAGGGCTTAAAAAGGGCTCTTTCAAGTTTGATCTGGTAAAGAAAAGCGTCCGAACAATGGCAGAAGTGTTGGATGAGGCGGAGGCCTTCATTCATGCAACAGAGATTTGCAGCGTCCCGAAAGACCCCAGAGGAAGTGATACCGCCGAGCTAGCAGCAAAAAAGGAGAAATTTGAAAAGAAGAACCGGCCTAACGGGACGTGGGCTATTGCAAAAGAATCAGACAGGGCCCCCGGAGCGGCAGGTCAGAAACGGCCCAGAACTTATGATCGGGAGCGATTCGAGTATAACACAGACATGTACACAATCCTGATGGACGTCGGGTCCAAATATGACATTGATCGTCCATTTCCCATGAAGTCACCACCAGAAAGTAGGGACCCCAAACTGTACTGTCACTTTCACAGTGACATTGGGCATGACACCAATGAATGTAAGAGCTTGAAAAGGGCATTGGACGGCCTAGCCACCAAGGGGTTCTTAAAAAGTTATATCAGCAGGAACACGGGAGGTTCTGGCAAACCCTTCTACAAGAAAAACAAATCCCCTCCCTCGGAGGAAGATGGGAATCGTACCGACCCAGAGTGCGTGGCAGTCATCTCAGGAGGATTGGCCGCCGGAGGGCCGACCATGAGGGGCCAGAAGGATTATGCCAAGCGATTGGGGCAAGTGATGCTGTCCGGCAAGGCCACAGTTGACCCGTTTCCAAAAGTTGAAATCGGCGAGGCCGACCGTGGGAAAATCTCCACCCCGCATGACGATCCTTTGGTAATTGAGTTAAAAGTTGCTAACCTAAGGGTTAGGCGTATTTTGGTTGATACAGGAAGTTCGTCGGACATAATTAGTCTAGAGTGCTTGAATCGGCTGCAACATGATCCCTCAAAAATTGAGAAAATCCACTATCCCATTATAGGCTTCGGAGGTAGTGTCATCCACCCAGTCGGCATAATTACCCTTCCTCTGAGGATGGGAAATAAAAAGGAATCTCGGCAAATGGATGTCCGTTTTCTCATAGTGAAAGATCTGACGGCATATAACATCATCTTGGGGCGTCCCACGTTGAACAGGGCAAAGGCTGTCATTGTGACTCATCTGATGCTTCTTAAGTTCATTTGTGACGATGGGAGCGTCAGCACTATACATGGTGACCAGCAACAAGCTAGAGATTGCTACCTAACCACCTTGAGTCCAGAAGCATGGGGGACGGGTGAAGAGAAAGGGACGTCGAGCAACAAACGAAAATGTGGCGACACGCAACCCAAGGTCGTCAAAGAAACATTAACTATCTCAGCAGGGCACATGGAAGAGAGACGCCCAGAGCCTGTTGGGGCCCATTTCAATGTGGTTTTAAACACAGACAAACCTGACAGAGTAGTGCCCATCGGGATTTCTCCTGACGACCCGCTGGCGGCAGAGTTGGTCCACCTTTTGAGAGAATTTGAAGATATCTTTGCTTTCACGGTGGACGAAATGCCGGGTATTGACCCTGCTGTGGCCGTCCATAAGCTGAATGTGGACCCAAACTTTAAATCGGTTCGTCAGAAGAAAAGGAACCATGGGGAAGATAGAAATCAGGCGGCAGCCGCGGAAATACAGAAGTTGATGGAGGCTGGGTTCGTCAGGCCTAGTCAGTACCCCGACTGGGTTGCTAACGTGGTCCTCGTCAAAAAACCTAATGGTACCTGGAGAATGTGTGTTGATTACACCAACCTCAATAAGGCATGTCCAAAGGACAGTTTCCCATTGCCCAAGATTGACCGGCTCGTCGACTCTACAGCGGGGCATGCCATGATGAGCTTTATGGATGCCTACTCAGGGTTTCACCAGATTCCGTTGTGGCCTGACGACCAGGAAAAAACGTCATTTGTTACTGAACAAGGCCTTTACTGCTACAAGGTGATGCCGTTTGGGTTAAAAAATGCACCGGCCACCTTTCAGCGTCTTATTAACACTGTGTTCATTAAGCAGCTCGGCAGGAATATTGAAGCTTACATTGACGATATGATCGTAAAAAGTAAGCTGAGGGCGGCGCACATAACTGATCTCAGGGAGACATTTGAGACTATTCGAGCTTACAACATGAGGTTGAATCCTAAGAAGTGTGTGTTCGGGGTGACGGCAGGCAAATTCTTAGGTTTCTTGATTGATGAAAGAGGAATTGAAGCCAACCCAGACAAAATCCAGGCAGTAATTGATATGAGCTCACCAAAGACAGTGAAGGAGGTCCAGCGGCTCACAGGTTGCTTGGCCGCCCTGGGCAGATTCCTTTCCAGGGCTGGAGACAAGTGCCACTACTTTTTTAGGTCTGTCAGAAAGAAGGCCAAGTTTGAATGGTCGGACGAGGCCGAGGCGGCATTGGTCAGATTAAAGGAGCACTTACACACCTTGCCTCGTCTTATTAGTCCCTTGCTAGGAGAGACTTTGTACATGTATCTCGCCGTGTCCGAGCACTCGTTGAGTGCCGTTCTACTGACAGAGAGGGAGGGAATACAGATGCCGGTATACTTTGTCAGTCATGTTCTTCAAAATGCTGAAGTTAGATATCCTACAGTGGAAAAGTTTGGCTTAGCTCTGTTCATGGCCAGCAAAAAGCTCCGTCCTTATTTCTTAGCTCACAAAATAGTGATTTACACCGATCAGCCGCTCAAACTGCCCTTCACAAAGCTGGAGGCGTCAGGACGAATGCTGAATTGGGCAATAGAGCTGAACGCCTTTGATATCACCTATGAGCCGAGGAAAGCTGTCAAGGGGCAGGCATGTGCCGACTTCATTGTTGAAATGACGAGGCCAGACTTTGCCAAGAATACAAGCACAGTGTGGACAGTGTATGTAGACGGCTCATCCACACAGAATGGATGTGGAGCAGGGATAATCTGTCACTCCCCAGAAGGAGATACTTTTGAATATGCTATGCGATTTAACTTCCAGGCGTCAAATAATGAAGCCGAATATGAAGCCCTGCTTTGTGGCATTAAAATGTGTAAGGCGGCAGGCGCCGAGGAGATTGTAGCACTATCTGACTCCCAACTGATTGTGAGCCAAGTTAATGGGACCTACGAAGCTAGGGATCCGACTATGGTCAAATACATGCAGGCCGTCCATCAGGAAGTAGAGCCACTAAAAAGTTTTGAAGTAAGGCAAGTCCCTCGCTCGGAAAATAACCAAGCTGATGCCCTGTCAAAGTTGGCAAGTTCCGCGTCTTGTGATACCCCTCGGCACGTGTTTTGGGAGGTAAAAGAGCACAAAAGTGTTGAGCAAATGGAGGTGGAAACTCTTGACAGAACGTCCACATGGATGGATGACATAGTACACTTCAAAATGAATGGAGTCTTGCCCGAAGACTCAAGGGAAGCGGCAAAACTTCAAAAGAAATGTTCTTGGTTTGAAATGTGGAACGGCACCCTCTACAAAAAGGCCTACTCCCGTCCTTTGTTAAGATGTGTAACACCTGAGAAGGGGCAGGAAATTCTAGAAGACCTTCATCAGGGGTTGTGCAGCTCGCATATTGGTGGAAGGGCTTTGGCTGAAAAGGCACTTCGAACCGGCTATTACTGGCCGACCCTTAAGGAGGACGCAATCTCACTGGTCAAGAAGTGTGACAAATGTCAGCGCTTTTCTCACCTAATACATCAACCGGCACGAGTTCTGGCGCCCATTACAAGCCCAATTCCATTTGCTAAATGGGGGATGGATCTCCTAGGCCCATTCACGACCGCACCAGGAGGAAGGCGTTATGTCATCGTTGTTGTAGATTACTTCACCAAATGGGTGGAGGCAGAAGCGCTCAAAAACATAAAAACTGCTGATGTGAGAGCATTCATTTGGAAGAACATCATGACTCGCTTTGGGATTCCACAGGCTATCGTCTTCGATAATGGGCCCCAGTTTGAGACGCCTAAGCTGAAAGAGTGGCTGGCAGATCACGGTATACACACCTGTTTTGCATCAGTCGGACGACCCCAAGCCAATGGTCAGGTTGAGGCGTTCAACAAAATTATCTCTGAAGGAATGAAAAAGAAGCTTGACGAAGCCAAAGGTCTATGGGCTGATGAGCTGCCAAATGTCTTATGGTCCATCCGCACCACGGCTAAGAATTCAACCGGTGAAACACCCTTCTTGCTAGCCTATGGCGCCGAGGCTGTCCTACCCATAGAAATGTGTGAGCCAACGTTGAGAGTCATGCTGTATGACAAAAATGCTAACTGGGAGACAATGAAAGCAGCCTTGGACTTTCTGCCCGAGGTTAGAGGAAATGCAGCGCTCAGACAACAGCTGTACAAGATAAGGATGGCAAGAGAATACAACAAGAGAGTCTCTAATAGAGTGCTCAAAGTGGGAGATTTTGTCCTCAGAAAAATGGAGTCCACAGGACGAGCAAATGAACAAGGTAAGCTGACGCCCACTTGGGAGGGACCTTACGAGATCTATGATGAAGTTAGAGATGGAACCTACCGCATTCAAGACATGCAAGGCCGCCCTATTTCGCGCACTTGGAATGCCGACAATCTCAAGAAATATTTCTTCTAGATATGTGCTAAGCCTTGTCTTACTTACCACGATCCGGTGCCCAAGGGGCGGCCTCTAATGGTCATAGTAGGGTAGTAATTACTTTTGTAACCGGCTAAATTCGCCTTGCAAAGTTATAAATAATACTACTCTATTTGTCTCGTAATATTTATTGCTCGCACAATGAATATAAAAATATACACTCCAATGCATAACCAAAGCCTAATTGTATGACGGCCTGAGAAGTGGCCCAGATTAGCAAAAACTCAGCAAGACTAATTGTTTGAAGCCTAAGAAGTGGCCCAGATTAGCACCAAGTTGTAGGCTGATCACCTATCCAACTCCCCTCCCAATATAAGCAAGCCGCTGGCCGACCAGTACAGCATAATAAGTGCCAGCGGCACAAATAAACTTAAATCGTAAGTTATTTGTTCAAAAGCCCAGCGGCATGAACAACTTTGAAACATAGGTTGTTCGCTCAAAAGCCCAGCGGCATGAACAACTTTGAAACATAGGTTGTTTGCTCAAAAGTGCGGCGGCACGAAAATATGGCCGTCCAGCCCATTTGACGAGCATGTCTAGCGGCAATCATACCTATTGATTGACTTACGTCAATCAATATCGTTATAGACACGCTCGCCAAAGAAAGCGACTATCACAGTAGTGCCTAGCGGATGCTCAGTTGCCTGCGGCACCAATATCAAAGAGACTAAGGTTGTTTGCTAAAATGCGCGGCGGCACGCATGTTTGGCCGGCCAGTCCATTTGACGAGCATGTCTAGCGGCAATCATACCTATTGATTGACTTGCGCCAATCAATATCGTTATAGACATGCTCGCCAAAGAAGGCGACGACCACAGTGGGGCCTAGCACATGCTCAGTTGCCAGCGGCACCAACCACTTGGAAACAAAGGTTGTCCGCTCAAAAGTTCAGCGGCACGATTAACTTCGAAACAAAGGTTGTTTGCTCAAAGTTAGGCGGCACGAACGTTTGGCCGTACAGTCCATTTGACGAGCATGTCTAGCGGCAATCATACCTATTGATTGACTTGCGTCAATCAATATCGTTATAGACACGCTCGCCAAAGAAAGTGACGACCAAAGTAGGGCCTAGCGCATACTCAGTTGCCTGCGGCATCAACGTGCTTAGTGTACACTCGGTTGCACCTTGGCAATCATACCTATTGATTAAGCCTATTGATTAAGGAATAATCAAATTATGAATAGCAAGTAAATGCGAGATAAGAGAAGCATCAAAAAACCTATTTACTTATAAAACAACGCCCGTAGAAAGGCGTGTAAAAGTAGCTCAGAATTCTTGACCAGAAAAAAGAAAGAAAATTGTTGTGTGCTCAGCAGGCACAATGATACAGACGCCATCAGCGCCAAAACTTTACAACATAATTGTTTTTGCCCTTAGGCACGGGAACGCTTGAATAAAATTTTAAAAAAGCAGGAAAGGAAGCAAATCAGGGAGCGGCCGCATCGTCCTCGTCATCAGATGATACAAACTCAGGGGGCGGCTGACCAAGACGTTCAGCAGCCAACACAGCGGCACTGTGCTCCATTCGCCGCTGGAACCACCCAAGATCATACTCTGACATGTGGCTCTCCCAGGCGTGCTTAACAGCGTCCTTGGTCGCTTGTTCCCCCTGATCATAGGATTCCAGAAGACGCTCACGCAAGGTGCGAACTTGCGATCTGGCCGTCTCCAGCTCCCCACGAAGATGCTCGGCTTCCTCAGCCGCCTCTTTGACCTGAGGGTACTCCCGCAACTGGTCCTGAAGCGCCCGTATTTCCGTCGCCGCTGTCTTGGCCTCCTCGACCATTGCCACCATGTCCTTGTCCTGCGCCAAGATCTTCTTAAGCAGCTCGGCCTTGTCAGATCTCAACGCAGCTACCTCCTTCGCTTGAAGGTCTATGGTCGTCTGCATCTGCAGGCGGACCTCTTCAATGGACTTGAACGCATAGTCGCCATGGTGGGTGGACTCAGCCACCTGAGCTTTGAGCTCCTCAGCAGTGCGGGTCTTCCAACTCTTGCAGAATTCCATGCGGCAGAACAACTGCAAAAGAAGCTACATATTAGTAAATGACTCTAAAAGAGAAGACAAGTACAAGCAAGTTGGAAATAGACTTACGTCGAGAAGAGTGGCCTGGATCGCACCAAACTGGGCGTCAGTCTTGCGGCCAGGAAGAGAAGCAACATACTCTGCGGGGACGGCTTTAAAAACCTTGCGGCATATAGCCACCCTATCCTTTGACGAATAGTGGGGAGTAGCAGGTACGTTCTCGTCCTCGGCAGCAGCTGCATCCTTCCCTTTGTCTTTGGCTATAGGAAAAACAACGGCCTTAGGATGACGCGGAGAGTAAGAAGAACTGCCAGAGGAGGCTCGATACGTCTGAACGACGTTCGAATAATACTTACCGCCCGAAGACCTAGCTCGGCGGGCCACCTCCGCCGGTATCTGAGAGCGGACGTCGGCCGGGATTCCCGAAAGAGGGTCCTCCAGCTCGTCCGGATGCCCACCGGACCTCGATTTGGACACCAAGTCCACCACCAGAGACGGCTTGTCCACGCCCATCTCTTCGTCATCAGGGCATCCCCCCTCAGCAACCTTCGACTCGTATTTCTTCACGAGACGGCGAGGTAGGGGTTTTGGCTTCTTGAAGGTACTCGGAGTCTCCGAGCCAGCCGGCACAGCTCTCTTCTTCAGCTGGGACAGAGTCGTCCCCTTCTTCTTCCCTGACGCCCTAGCCGCGTCCTTAGCTTGCTAAAAAAGAAAGGACAGTCAAATATTAGGCCTCGTCATCTATCGCAAGTCACTCACCATATAGTGGCTCGTCATTAAAAAGGACGCCCATCTTAAAAATGACGGCGTACCTGATCAATCACAAGTCACTCACCATGTAGTGGCTCGTCATTAAAAAGGACGCCCATCTCAAAAATGACGAGGCGTACCTCATCAATCACAAGTCACTCACAGAACAGTGGCTCGTCATTAAAAAGGACGCCCGTCTCAAAAATGACGAGGCGTACCTTTTCAATCACAAGTCACTCACAGAACAGTGGCTCGTCATTGAAAAAGGACGCCCGTCTTAAAAATGACGGGGCGTACCTTATCAATAACAAGTCATTAAATAGTGGCTCGTCATTAAAAAAGGACGCCCGTCTTAAAATTGACGAGGCGTACCTCATCAATCACAAGTCACTCACAGAACAGTGGCTCGTCATTAAAAAGGACGCCCGTCTCAAAAATGACGAGGCGTACCTTTTCAATCACAAGTCACTCACAGAACAGTGGCTCGTCATTGAAAAAGGACGCCCGTCTTAAAAATGACGGGGCGTACCTTATCAATCACAAGTCATTAAATAGTGGCTCGTCATTAAAAAAGGACGCCCGTCTTAAAAATGACGAGGCGTACCTTATCAAGTGCAACACTCATATAAAAATGGCTCGTCATAAAAAAGGACGCCCGTCTCGAAAATGACGAGGCGTACCCTATCAACCACGAGTCACTTGTAAAAAAGGGGTGGGGGTGGCCCGTCTTAAAAGGTGACGAGGCGCACCTTGGCAACCACAGGAAAAACACTCACAAAGGGGCCCGTCATTAAAAAGTGACGAGGCCAACATTAGCAAACATGGGTCACATGTCAGGATATCGGCTCGTCACTAAATAGACGTCCACTATAGACAATGGACGGAGGAAGCTTAACTTGCAAAAAACAACCTAAGAGAATACTCACCTTGTACTCCAACTCGGCCTTGGCTTTTTGCATCTTGGCCTCATAGATGTCCGCCATCCAATCGGTCATATCGCCTTTCCCGGTATCCGCCGCCGACAACTTGCTCATTCCTTCCTCTGAGAACAAAAGAAATCCAAAGTTAGAAAAATGAATAAGACCAAGGCAGAGCGGCACATAAATTGGCATACAACCTCGAGTCATGGAATATCCTAAGCCTACGGCCGCTAGAAAAGCCTCGTTCCGAAACTGGCTAATGTGCGGCAACCACTCGGCCGGCACATGGAAACTCTTATCCACTGTTAAGTGGTAAGTGTTGGCCCTGAACAGGACCATTATCTGATCCCACTCTTCGGCAGTAAGGGGTGGAAGGGGCTCGTCACGATCCATGAAGTTGGCGTTGCAGTTCCAACGGCTCATTCGCTCATACATCTCCTGGTCGTCCGTGTAAAACACGACCCACCTCTTCCTCCACATATGCCACTTGCTGAGCTTGCCGACCACTGTCTGGTAGGTACCACGGCTGCTCAGATTAAACCACCCTTTGGCGGCACTGGGGGAACGAGAGAGGGAGACCAGATGCAGAAAGGCGTTGAAGGACGACTCCACGTCGTTCAGCGCACATTTGGCAATGTAGCCAAAGATATCCGCCCATGAGTGGGGGGTCAGCTGGGCCACCCCAATATTAAAACCATCTAACACCTCCACAACGAAGGGGTGTGGAGGGAATCTCATGCCGAGTTTGATTGACGCGGCATACACAGGGAATTCTCCCTCGGCAAGCAGGCTGACGGTCGAGTCCAGACCGGCCGGCACGCGCATTTGGTACCCTTCCCCCACGCAGAGGTCATCCCTCATCTTGGCTCCGTGCCTGTCTAGCCACCGCATCCAGCCCACGTCTGGATGAATTTCTGACGGAAGCAATTGGGCCTCCTCCCGTCCTCTGGGCCTAATAAGCTGGGGAGCAGCTTCTTGCTCCTCGGCGGCCGATGACAATGGAGCGACGCTTGGCTCCCCCACTGCCTGGCTCGCTGTACCCTCCGACGAGCTTGCCGCCTGCTCCCCCGCCTCGACGTACTCGTCGATCTCTTGAAAGAGTTCGGCAAATTCTTCGTCGACTGCCGAGGCGGTGGAAGAATATCTCTCCCTAGGAGGTGTCGATGCTCCTTCCCGCAAGCGCAGGCGCGTAGGATCTGCCGTTTGCTTGGTTCTAGCCATGCCTTCTGCATAGTGAACGAAGCACGGCTTAGGGGTGACCAACAATGAAGAAAAAGACGCGATTGGACGTCCGCCCCGACAAAAGATGAACGGCGGAAAAATCTTAAATAAAACCTTTAAACCCTTACCTAGTACTAAGAGGTCGGCCGCTAACAAAGAGAAAAATGACGAGAGGATAACAAAAACAAGAAAGGCGAAAACTAACCTTGAAAGATCCGCGAAGTACTTGGTGAAGAACAGGATGAGTTTCGCGAAGAACGGGATGAATTTCGCGAAGAACAGGATGAGTTTGACGAGGAAAAGGATGAGTCTCGTGGTGGCCGGAAATCGCCTGATGGTGGTAGGAACACGCCGGAAATCGCCTATGAGAGCTCTGTGAAAACGAAATGTAAAAAAATGAAATTTACCCCCCCCCCCCCTCTATATATAGGGAGGGGCAAAATAGAGAAAGGTGACACGTGTCACCCCCTCAACACCTGACCCAAAGATGAAGATGCAAATCAAAGATCAAGAAGCGATACCCGGAAAGTGTTTCCAGAAATGCCCTTCTTGAGGGGCAAATGTTGTGGGCAAAATTACCATGCCTTCGTGCACCAATGAAGATGTGACACCTGGCACGTATTGCGCCCCCTAAAGCAGAAATCATGCAAAGTCTACTCCGGGGCATGAGTATTAATCTAGGTATCTACAATGTATGTATTTAAGTATGTATAAATGTACGTATAAAACTTATACCTGGAAAAGGGCTTAATTAGTATGTATCCCAAGTGAATTACTAAGCACAATAGGCCCAAATAGCCCACTATTGCTACAAGGGATCAGAGAATTGTAAGGAGAAAGGACACGTGTCCTTCTCCCATTCCCCAGCCAATCATGTAAGGGGAATATTAGGTCATTCCCACAAAAACCTAGTACTATAAATATTCCCACTTCCCTAGAAAAAGGGGTCACAATCAATACATTCTAGGGCAATTGCTGCTCTGCCTTCTCTCTACTTTCTCTCTCTATAAAAATACAATCTTGTTTAATCTTTAAAAGTTACCAAGAAACCTCCAAGGTATCTCACCGGAAAAACCCCACAACAGATCTGATATGTTGTCATCAGTACCAATTTTGCTTATCTCGACTTCTTTTCTTTCAACGAACTCTCGTAGAAGGTGAAATCTACGAAGTACATGCTTGACTCTCTGGTGGTGTCTAGGCTCCTTTGCCTGTGCAATAGCTCCGTTATTATCACAATACAGGGCTATTGGTCCTTTAATGGAGGGGACTACACCGAGTTCACCTATGAACTTCCTTAGCCATATAGCTTCCTTTGCTGCTTTATGTGCAGCAATGTACTCCGCTTCAGTTGTAGAATCCGCAATGGTGCTTTGCTTAGCACTTTTCCAGCTTACTGCTCCTCCGTTGAGGCAGAAGACAAACCCAGACTATGATCTGAAATCATCTTTGTCGGTTTGGAAACTTGCGTCCGTATAGCCTTTAACAATTAATTCATCATCTCCACCATAGACCAGGAAGTCATCTTTGTGCCTTTTCAGGTACTTCAGAATGTTCTTGGCAGCAGTCCAATGCGCCTCTCCTGGGTCTGACTGGTATCTGCTCGTAGCACTGAGTGCGTACGCAACATCCGGGCGTGTACATATCATAGCATACATTATTGAACCAATCAATGATGCATATGGAATCCCATTCATTCGTCTACGCTCATCAAGTGTTTTTGGGCACTGAGTCTTGCTTAGAGTCATTCCATGAGACATGGGTAGGTAGCCTCGCTTGGAGTCCGCCATCTTGAACCTATCAATCACCTTATTGATATAAGTGCTTTGACTAAGTCCAATCATCTTTTTAGATCTATCTCTGTAAATCTTGATGCCCAATATGTACTGTGCTTCTCCTAGATCTTTCATCGAAAAACATTTCCCAAGCCAAATCTTGACAGAGTTCAACATAGGAATGTCATTTCCGATAAGTAATATGTCGTCGACATATAATACTAGGAAAGCAATTTTGCTCCCACTGACCTTCTTGTATACACAAGATTCGTCCGCGTTTTTGATGAAACCAAAGTCACTGACTGCTTCATCAAAACTTATATTCCAGCTCTTGGATGCCTGCTTCAATCCGTAGATTGACTTCTTTAGCTTGCATACCTTTTTAGCATTCTTTGGATCCTCAAAACCTTCAGGCTGTGTCATAAACACAGTTTCTGTTAAAACGCCGTTTAAGAAAGCAGTTTTGACATCCATCTGCCATATTTCGTAATTGTAATATGCAGCGATTGCTAACATTATCCGAATAGACTTTAGCATTGCAATTGGTGAAAAGGTTTCATCGTAATCCACACCGTGGACTTGCCTGTAACCTTTTGCAACCAATCTAGCTTTGAAAACTTCAAGTTTCCCATCCTTGTCCTTTTTCAGTGTGAAAACCCATTTGCTTCCAATGGCTTGGTAGCCATCTGGCAAATCGACCAAATCCCATACTTGGTTTTCAGACATGGAGTCTAATTCAGATTGCATGGCTTCTTGCCACTGCTTGGAGCTAGGGCTCGTCATAGCTTGTTTGTAACTCGCAGGTTCATCACTTTCAAGTAATAGAACGTCATAGCTCTCGTTCGTCAAAATACCTAAGTACCTTTCCGGTTGAGATCTATATCTTTGCGATCTACGCGGGGTAACATTTCTAGATTGACCATGATTCTCACCAGATTCTTCTAAAGATCTCTGAGCTTCATCCTGAATGTCATCTTGATGTCATCTTGAGCATTCTCTAGAGTTTGTTGTTCGACTCGAATTTCTTCGAGGTCTACTTTTCTCCCACTTTGTCATTTTGGAAATGTGATCTTTCTCCAAAAAGACACCATCTCGAGCAACAAACACCTTGTTCTCAGATGTATTGTAGAAGTAATACCCCTTTGTTTCCTTTGGATAGCCCACAAGGATACATTTGTCAGATTTTGGATGAAGTTTGTCTGAAATTAATCGTTTGACGTATACTTCACATCCCCAAATCTTAAGAAAAGACACATTTGGAGGCTTTCCAAACCATAATTCGTATGGAGTCTTTTCGACAGCTTTAGACGGAGCTCTATTTATAGTGAGTGCAGCTGTATTTAGTGCATGTCCCCAAAATTCTAATGGAAGTTCGGCCTGACCCATCATTGACCTGACCATGTCTAGCAAGGTTCTGTTCCTCCGTTCCGACACACCGTTCCATTGTGGTGTTCCAGGAGGAGTCAATTCTGATAGAATTCCACATTCTTTCAGATGGTCATCAAATTCATAGCTCAGATATTCACCGCCTCTATCAGACCGCAGTGCCTTAATCTTCTTGCCTAATTGATTCTCTACTTCACTCTGAAATTCCTTGAATTTGTCAAAGGATTCAGACTTATGCTTCATTAGGTAGACATAACCATATCTACTGAAGTCATCAGTGAAAGTGATAAAGTAGCTGAAACCACCTCTAGCATTTGTACTCATTGGTCCACATACATCTGTATGGATTAAACCCAATAGTTCATTTGCTCTTTCTCCAACTTTAGAGAAAGGTTGCTTTGTCATTTTGCCAAGTAAACATGATTCGCATTTACCATAATCCTCTAAGTCAAATGGTTCTAGAATTCCTTCCTTTTGAAGTCTTTCTAAGCGTTTCAAGTTTATATGGCCTAATCGACAATGCCACAGATAGGTGAGATCAGAATCATTCTTTTTGGCCTTTTTGGTATTTATGTTATATACTTGTTTGTCGTGATCTAATAAATAAAGTCCATTGACTAATCTAGCAGATCCATAAAACATCTCTTTAAAATAAAACGAACAACTATTGTCTTTTATTAAAAAGGAAAATCCCTTAGCATCTAAGCAAGAAACTGAAATGATGTTTTTAGTAAGACTTGGAACATGGAAACATTCTTCCAGTTCCAAAACTAGCCCGGAGGGCAACGACAAATAGTAAGTTCCTACAGCTAATGCAGCAATCCGTGCTCCATTTCCCACTCGTAGGTCGACTTCACCCTTGCTTAACTTTCTACTTCTTCTTAGTCCCTGTGGATTGGAACATAAGTGTGAGCCACAACCTGTATCTAATACCCAAGAAGTTGAATTAGCAAGTATACAGTCTATAACGAAAATACCTGAAGATGGAACGACTGTTCCGTTCTTCTGATCTTCCTTTAGCTTCAAGCAATCTCTCTTCCAATGCCCCTTCTTCTTGCAGTAGAAGCATTCGGATTCAGAAGTGGGTTGACTAACCTTCCTCTTTACAGATTTGGCGCCAGTTTGCTTAGTTGGGCTGGCCTTGTTGCCACCTTTCTTAGCATTCCTCTTCTTTCCAGATTTCTTGAACTTGCCCCCACGCACCATAAGCACATCCTGCTTATCACTTTTGAGCGTCTTTTCAGCGGTCTTCAGCATACCGTGAAGCTCAGTGAGCGTTTTGTCCAGACTATTCATACTGTAGTTCAGTTTGAACTGATCATACCCGCTATGAAGAGAATGGAGGATGGTGTCTATAGCCATTTCCTGAGAAAATTGCTGATCCAGCCGACTCATATTCTCAATGAGTCCAATCATTTTGAGAACATGTGGACTTACGGGCTCGCCTTTCTTAAGCTTGGTCTCAAGAATTTGCCTATGAGTCTCGAATCTTTCGACTCGAGCCAGATCTTGGAACATGTTCTTCAACTCACTGATGATTGTGAAAGCATCTGAGTTGATGAACGTTTTCTGCAGTTCCGCACTCATGGTGGCGAGCATTAGACATTTCACATCCTTGTTGGCATCAATCCAACGATTGAGGGCTGCCTGAGTGACCCCGTCGCCTGCGGCTTCGGGCATCGCCTCATCTAGGACATACTCCTTTTCTTCCTGCATAAGAACTATTTGCAAGTTCCTTTGCCAGTCAAGGAAGTTTTTCCCGTTCAACTTCTCCTTTTCGAGAATTGATCGAATGTTGAATGAATTGTTGTTTGCCATATTAAAAACTACAATTGAAAAGAATAAACAAATAAATAACCATTCACAGTTTCTCTTAATAAACTTAAATTCTAGCATACATGCATAATTCAATGTTTATTAAGCATTTTATTCAAGTTATGTGTTCCGGCAGGTGTGAATAAAATGATTCCAAGATCCTAAAATCATTGAAGAACTAAGCACAGTTTGTCGACTTAATCCTAAAACATCTTAGGTAAGCAAAAGCCTTTTGCTAATAGTCTAGAAACTATTCTTGGTTGATAGGTACGTCTAAGAACTTATTAGGTAAACCTATCGATTTTGCCACGACATAAAAGGACTCCTTACTTATATCGTTGAGTTTCACCAAAACTAACATGTACTCACAATTATTTGTGTACCTTGCCCCTTTAGGAACAATAAGTAACACCTCGCTGAGCGAAAACTATTACTAGATTGATGTAAAGGATATCCAAGCAAGTGTATATTTTGGCATGGCACCTTTTAACTCAATTTTTAAGTTTGGAACTTAAGGCTCTTACTATGTTGGTTAGATTTTAAGTGAACTAAAATCCTTAATCATGCAACATAATCAAGCCACAATCTTATGCATAATTAAGACATATTTAAAGCAATTAATAACTTAAAGCATGCATAAGATAAATGTGATCTAGTATGGCCCGACTTCATCTTGAAGCTTTGACTTCAAAGTCCGTCTGAAAATCTCCGTGGGAGGCACCATTTTCTTCAAATAGGATAAGCTATAATTAAAACTAATTACAACTATTTGATGGTACGCAGACCATATTTGAATTGAAAAACAACTTTGGTACTTTAGACCAATTACATTCAAATTAATGGTACGCAGACCATATTTTCTATCCTATTTGGGCCATACTAGTCACTTCATAACCTGCAAAACAGTACATATACAATATATACCATTCACCCATTCATTATCATGAATGGCCCACATAGCTGGTTAGTAAAACACATTATGCATCACGTAAACATTTGCAGCAATTAATCAAGGGCACCAATAATCTACCAATTATTCAGTCCTTATTAATTCTAATCAAGTTGTTTTAACCTTAAGGATTCGTAGACCTAATCAAGAGTTTATGACTAAAAAGCGCTCCCACTTAAACCAATAAATTCATATGCTTTACTAATTTTAAACATAAAAATGTATTTCAAGTCTAACCGGAAACATACAAATTTAATTAAAATTTAAAGCTCATATAAATTTATAATTGAATCCAAAAAGTTTAATTTAATTTCAGTCGTATTTAAATTAATTCATGATTTTAATTTTAGTAAAATAATTAGAATAAATAAAATTTATTATAATTACAATATTCAAAATTAAAATCCAAGAAAATAATTTAAATTATTAATTTTAAAATTAATTAAAATTACGTAAACTGAAAATTTCAAATTAAACATTCAAAACGATCTAATCGTAATGCAAACACCCTACGCATCGCACGCCCATGGGCCACACGCACACAGCCATTGCTGGCCATGTGCGCGCAGCCCATGCGCTCGTCGCATAACTGCTGCATCTACCCATCGCAAGCCATCGCACAAGTTGGTGCTCGCTGTGCGCGCTCGATGCACGCGAGCCATCGCTCGCTGTGCGCGCTCGCCAGCGCTTGCTGCGCGCGCTCCAGCGCTCGATGCACGCGAGCCATCGCTCGCTGTGCGCGAGCCATCGCTCGCTGTGCGCGAGCAATTGCTCGCTGCGCGCGATCGACGCTGGGCGCAGCGCTCGTGGCACGCGAGCTTGCGCTCGCTGCGTGCGAGGCTGCGCGCGCTTGCGCGAGGCAGTGCGCGTTGTGGCGCAGCTCGCTTGCTGCCCACACGCGACTGTCGTGCCTTGCCTTCGCCCATGCCCATTCGTCCATAGCTCGTGGCCCACGACACAAGGCAGGGCTGCTGCCTTGTGCTCGTGCACCATGCCCTTGCTCATTGCATTCGTGCCGCACGGGCGACGAGCTCCCTTGCTCGTCGTCGCATGCCCGCACTATACAACACCCCTTAAGGGTAACACGAAGCGTCCATTGCTTTGTGCGTGCAAGTTATATGAACGAATCGCATAAAATTTTAAATTTATATTTAAAATCAATGACAAATTAATAAATTTATATTAATTTCATAATTTTAGGGCGAAAAATCGAAAATTTATTATTCAATTGATTTCCGATTATCATGGATTCAAGCCTAGGTCATAAAAATTTTAAATTTATCATAAATTTACAATTTTTATGGTGGTTTTTAATCATAGGTTTCTAATTAAATTATAATTAATTATGAAAATCAAATTAATTCTAAATTATTCTAATTTTCAACTAATTAATCATAATTACAAATTAGATTGCATAATTAAGAAGGCTAGGCATTCAAACTTGTTAAACATATATAGTAGGTCAATCAAAAATTCAAGATTTATCAACAAGAATCGCAAATATTTAATTTAACATCTTAAATTTACGAAATTTTGCATTCGAAAAACTAAAACCTTCGAAAAGTCATAGTTAGGCTTCGAATTTGAGAATTCTGGGTTCGGCAGAAAAATACTCTTTTTGTCAAAATTTTAGAATGCCTTTTACATGCCGAATTGACACAAAAATCACTCGATTTGGATGAGTAACAAAGAAACTGCCGAAAAACTGCGTACATACAATTAAATAAACGCAATTTGCAATTAATTAACAATTACGAAAATTAATCACCCCTTTTAATTCTTGCAAATTTGTAATATTTAACCATGTTCATGCAATTTAGATTATAAAATAATAAGAGGCTCGTGATACCACTGTTAGGTTATGATACATATGACAATTCATAAATCATGCGGAAACAACCATTAAGCCAGGAATACATATTATTTACACATAATCATTTAGCATAGTTTAGATGCATACTCTTTGTTGCGTGCCTTCCCTAGTTGCGCCCGAACCGAACAAGAACAAGTCTTTAGGACTCCATGTGTCGTCCCTCCGTAGATAGTCCACAGCACGTCCGGATCCGCCTTAAGATTGACCAACTAGAATCGCCCCTAAGGTACTATAAATTTTCGGCACTTTTGAGCAAGATGTGTGACTGAATTTTTCTCTCAAAAACTCACTTTGAATACTTGAATAACTCGTTATAAATTGTGAACCCAGGCCACATATTTATAGGGGTATGGAAAGAGAATTGGAATCCTATTAGGATACGAATTAATTAAATCAGAATTATAATAAAACTCTTATTTAATTAATTTATCAAATAGAATTAGGAATTTAATCATTAAACGAATTCTGCACGTTTTAGGTTTCGTATGCGAACACAAACACTTACGCGAGCATGACCCGCAAGCGTGCAGGCCATGCCCGCGCACAGCCCACACGGCCGCACCGCCCACGCGAGCTACAAGCCCACGCGAGCTGCAGCAATGCTCGCAGCCCACTGCTCGCAGCTGCGCGCGCTACGCGCGCTGTGCGCGCTGCCACGGCCTGCTGGGCCTGGCCTTGCGCTGGGCCTGGCGTGGCCTTGGCTGTTCGTGTGGCGCGCTTGGCTTGCTGGGCGATGGCCTGGCTTCGTGCTGGGCCCTCGTCCGGCAGGCCTCGTCCGATGCTTATTCGTACGATACGCTTCCGATTAAATTCCCGATTCCGGAATATATTTCCGATACGAACAATATTTAATATTTTCGATTCCGGAATTAATTTCCGTTTCGAACAAATATTTAATATTTCCGTTTCCGGAATTATTTTCCGATTCCGATAATATTTCCGATTCTGACAATATTTCCGTTTCCGGCAATATTTCCGATTCCGGCAATATTTCCATTTCCGATAATATTTCCCGATACGTACCATGTTTCCATTTCCGGCAACATCTACGACTTGGATAATATTTATATTTCCGATACGATCCATATTTCCGTTTCCGGCAATATCATCGTTTCCGGAGTATTCATTTCTTGCCTGTGACGATCTCAGCTCCCACTGAAACCAAGATCCGTCGATTCCGAATATCCATAGATGGAGTATTTAATGCCATTAAATACTTGATCCGTTTACGTACTATTTGTGTGACCCTACGGGTTCAGTCAAGAGTAAGCTGTGGATTAATATCATTAATTCCACTTGAACTGAAGCGGCCTCTAGCTATGCATTCAGCTCACTTGATCTCACTGAATTATTAACTTGTTAATTAATACTGAACCGCATTTATTAGACTTAACATAGAATGCATACTTGGACCAAGGGCATTATTTCCTTTAAAAACTCTACCAAAATGTTTCACCTTTTTCTTTCATTACCCTATTTCTTGTTTGCCGTGAAACTTGAAGGATGATTCAGCCGCAAGTCCTGCACCAGAGGAGAGAGAATATAAGAATGACTATGAATATAGAGTTTAATCGTTGCAAACCTTACTTATAGTTCATCATCATCAAACATTTAAACTTGAATTAATTGAGTAAATTAGTAGGAACTAAGAACAAATTATTGATGAAATTAAGTTAAAATTAGATGATGAATCGATAGTTGTTGGATACTTCTGGATTTAGAGCTTATTTTCTGAATTTTTTCTATCTCCCTCACTCTCACTCAGACACAGAGTCAAGTGTGTTCATCTTTTGGAATTGGCAGCGTATATCTTGAAGCCCCACCAGCAAGAGTTTGGTTTCGGAAAAGGTCAAAGTTTGATATTTCAGTAGCAAGACCTAAGTTGCAACTCGAAAGGTAGCTCCTAAGTTGTCAGCTGCGCTAAGATTGTAAGGTGGCTTATTTAAACCTTATTTCCTTATAGTCTACAAATATTTTTAGGCTTCTTTTCCTTTCTAAGTATGTTTATTGAACTTTTCCGTCTCAAATACTTAGAATCTCACTTAGACATAGGTCATACAGCACCCAAGCTCAAGAGGAGTCGGATTTTGCAAATTCTGCACACTTTCCTATCCTCAAAAGTTGGGAAAAATATACAACTACTTGTAATGATAATTGTAGCACAAATTTCATCACCAAAAGGAACATCTTACTACACTTATGAGACAAAAAAAAAGTGGTGAAAAAATTAAGTACAGTATCTCTATTATATAAGCCAAGAGGGGAGGGACATTTTGGTAACATTACTTTTTGTGTCCCCAATCGAAAAGACCAAAATACCCTTGAATTTCGTTGAATAACGCTGCTCGGCTTCTCGCTAAACCCTCCCTCTCTTTTCTCTCTCCTCACATTTAGCCTTTTAGAGGCGATTTGTATCCTCTCTCCCCCCTCTCAAGTTTCTCTCTCCTTGCGTCCCCATCGTTCTAGGGTTACATTTCCTCGCTGTCATCCCTCACTAAATCGCGTCCCAGGTAGTTTTTTTTCTCCCTCTCTGTCTTTAGCTGAAGAATTGAGTTTGAATTGGTTATTAAGGTTTTGAATTTTCCGATAATCGGAACCCACTATACACCAAAGTCGTTGGCAATTTCAGCTCCATTGATTACCTTCGTTTCGTCACTATACTACCCGCGTTTCTATCACCATCGGCTACTTAGTATGGCGTCGACGTCAAGCGGCAATGTCGGCGCAGGATGCGGCAGCGGAGGGGAAATGGGGGTTGCCACGGTGAAGATGAGGGCGGGGACAACTTCAGTGCAGAAGAATAAAGAAAGGGAGGGTGTTGGAGTGGTGATGATGAAGAAGGTGAAAAGAGAAAGAGGAGCGTCTAAATGAAACAAATTCCATCTACCGCGACGTTACCAGGTTGTTCTCTCTCCTCTGTAATTTGAATTATTTTATTTTTATTTTTTAAAATTATGATACTGAAAACTATTTGATGTATTTGAATTACTCATTTAATTGGGTGTTTTTGTTGATTCTTTTTGGTAATTTGTTTGATTTTGATGAAGTTTGTATTGTATTGAATGGAGAAATTTCAGTAATTTGGGTTGATTTGGATCATGATGGTCGGATTAGTGGTGCCGAAGCGGTCGCTTTTTTTTCAAGGATCTAGCTTGAATAAACAAGTTCTTGCCCAGGTTTTGCTCCTTTTCACTACTACTTTTTTCAGGCTTAATATTGTATATTTGATAAGATATAATTTCCAGGCCATTTCTGTGAATTGGGATTGTTTGTTCATAATGTGAATTGTTGAATATTCATTGTTTTACTAAGGATTCCAAGTTATTATTCAAAACTGGGATCTTAGTTGTTTTTAGAATTTGATTAAAATGTATAATATTGTGATTGTGATTCTGATTCTGATTGTCAGGTAATTATTAAATTCTTTTTTTGTTAATCTGATTTCGAAATTTTCATATAATACTTGAATTGATCGATTTCAATTGATTTTGGATTAAATTACATTAATTATCAATACATAAATTCAATCTCCATTTATTAAATTAAATTTTATTTGGAGTTAACCTTTCTGTCTAATTCCTCCAAATTTAAGATTTGTCGGATTAAATTTGATTGATTTGGTCCAAAGTACACCTAATATTTGTAGTTTTCTTAATCTGGGTGATCATCTAAGTAGTTAATAATTCAACAAACACAGAAAATATAATTTTTTTCTTGATAGTATTTGAATTTTTGTGGTATTCTGTTGTTGGTTTTTAGATTCAGATGAGCAGCAGTGTAGGAAGAATTCGGGTTGTCAATTTGAGGAAGTGTTGTCATCTTCTGAGCCTGAAAAAGAGGTCAGTTTTTTTGAATTTATTTAATTGTCTCCTGATAATTGTAGTTTATGTTTACTTTTGTGACTTCTGTCATTTGGGTGTGTAGCAAACTGAACCGCGTAAACCGGCCTGATGCCTGCCAACCCGAGCCGCCGTGGCCGACGATTCGGTCTTTCTCTAAGGTCTTGACTGCATCCGACACTAGCACTCATGGTAGATTTTCGGTTCTTCGAAAACATGCGAATGAATGCCTTCCTCCATTGGTATATACTGTTTTCTTGACTTTTTGTTGAGTTCAGAAGTATGTATATAACTTATGTTTAAAGAATAACAAATGCCACATCTTTACCAAATACAACAATTACATCTATAACAAAAGACCTATACTGTAACACCCCGACAATTCTCTCTTTTCTAAAATAACCTTTTAATATAAACGTAGAGAATTATCAAGGCATTATCGCCCGTGTGAAAACGTAACGGCTTATTCAGAATTTTGCAGCGGAAAACATAAAACTAACTTTAGGTTTATAAATAATCGATTACAGGTTTAGTCCCAAAAATCAACCAACGAAAATAAGGAAATATAAATTGTATGACAAGTTTAAAGTCCAATTAAACAAACCCAAGTCAACTTAGCAAATCAATACAAGCTCTCTATTCCCGATCCCAATGATGCAACATCTTCAAACCTGCAGATGGACAATGCTTATTGATCCTTAGAGACTGCTCACCAAAGATTGGGTCATAACAGGATCAATAAGGCATAGCCATGATCAACATGCACAAGCAAAAGCACGTAATCAGCAAAGCTGAGTACTACATACTAAATCAATAATAATCCTAACATGATTCCATTAAACGAACAACCCTAACATGATACTAATGAACACAAACAAGGGCAGACAAAACATGATAGTTTGACGACCATACTTGACCAGACTAGACTAGGCTAGACTTTTAGCAATAATATTATTTTAGTTGAAATAGACAATGGACCGAGTTGTCCATCCAGAAGTCTTCACTAAGGAAGACGAGGTACGGGCGCGACTCCGTAACCTCAGTGACCTGCGATATCGAGGAACGTTTTAATAAAAATAGAACACGGTGATCAATCCGGTTCCAGAAAAGGCCATGGGCTACCACCATGAACCCCAACTCCTGTTTGTCCGTCACTTTAGACGTGCACAGTCTAAAGCTATTGCTACTCAGTTTCACTTTACATGATTTACAAATTGAGACTCTGTTATGACTCAACAATCACATAAGGCATACAATCCACATTCGTTCACAACTGTTTTTATCTTGGAATTAAGTAAGTGATCATAAAGGCATCAATCAAGACTCATTCCAATTTACCCAACCTTTCCTTTAACCATGATTAACCCTGTATATGGGTATAAAGTTTCAACTTACTAAACAAGGTCCACCGCCCTCATAAAGTAGTGAAAAGCTAAAAAGGGAACAATAATCAATCGATCCAAACCAACATATAGAATAATCTAGTGTTCCCAACCAACATGTTTGTATCAATCATCCATACTAACATGTTACAATTCTCATAATGCAATATAAGTTCAATATGTCCGTCCAACAGTATTAAACATGCAATTTCAACACAACCAAGTTCGTCAATAATAGCAACATCACCAAGTTCAACAATAATATCAACATAACCAAGTTCATCAACAATTTCAACATGGTTTCAACAAATAGCACGCATTCCAAGCACACAGGTATGTACGTACCTTGTGTAAACAAACTGATAGGCCACTTTAACACTTTCAAAAGTCGCCTAAAGGGAATTCTCCGCCTAAACAACCAACAAGTAATCTCAATCAATTTCTAATCATTGGCAACCATAATAAAGCATTCTAAATGCATCCTAAACATATTTAGAACTTTCCCCAATATCAAAACTTAAACATTTGCTTTCCTAGCATCATAATTATTGAACTAGTGATTGAAATTCGTTGAAAACTTTTTGCAAACATCGTACTTTAACTTTTCAGCAATATAAATTCATTTAAAAGCTTCACCAAGGTCAATCTACGTTCCTAGTATCTCAAAAAAACCAATTCAATAATTCATACTCAACCTATCATGATTAATAATCATAAAAACCTTGAATTTCATACTTTAAACAATCAAAAACCAATATTTCAATGTAATTAGATAATCTGAAAATTAATAACTTTATTATGAAATTCATATAATCTTAAATTTATAATTTAAATCACAAAACCCATAACTTTAATTCAAGAAAACATAATTCAAATTAATAAATCATGATTAAGCCCTAACTTATAATTCAATCAACCAAAACTTGAAATTAATTTGTTTATAAACTCAACCAACATCTGAAAATCATGTTCAAACCATAAAGATTATGAATTTAATATCAAGAACATAATTTAAATTAACAATTATAATTAATTAAAATAATTAGTTACTTAGGGTTTAAGAAATAACCAAAGAGAGAGGAAGAGGAAGTGCTGGCCGGCGGCAAACAACACACGGCAACGGGCCTGGCGGCGGCAGGGCTGGGCGACGCGGTGGTCAGCAATGGTGGTTGCGTGTTCGAGCAAGAAACACAGAAGAGAGGCAAGGCTGCTTGCGTGCGTGGAGGAGAAGGAGGGAGGCCGACTGGGCAGGGCAGCAGCGGCTATGCGGGTGGTGCGGCGCAGCGTGCAGGGGAACGACGAAGGTGGATGATGGTCCTCGGTGGTGGCTGTGCGAAAATAGAAGACCCGATTAAGGAGAGAGGAGGAGTGATAAACGGAAAGGGAACGAAGGAGAAGAGAAGGTTGGCTTACCAGACGAACGGTGGAGGAACAGGGATGCCGACGGCGGCGGCTCGAGCTCGACGGCTCGACGGCTACGGCGCAATAAGAACTCAGTGAGAGGTTTTGGGGTTCTGAGGGTGAGAGTTTCACGAGAGGAGTTTCATGAGAGGAGTGAGTTATGGGTATGAGAGTTTTTTTGTTTTGTTTTTTTTTTTTTTTGTTTTACGTGAAAAGCAATGAGAGGGAAGTATGGGTTTATTTATTTGGGCTTCACCAATTTGGGCCAAGATTAGGATTTAGTTTAGTACTTGAATCTAAAATCGATTAAGATTGCTTTCAAATTTCAAACGTGTTTTTGTAATTCAAATTCTTTTCAACATAAATTCTAAAATTATTTTTGATTGCCCAAACCGTTAAAATATTTAGAATATATTTAAATAGAATTAAATATGCATTAAATATATAAATATAATAACGTTCAAAAATCGTTTAATATTTAGAACGTACTTAAAATAAAATAAATATACGTTAATTATATATTTATTACTAAAAATCATAAATTCTATTTAATTATAGATAATATACGTTAAAATATATTAATAAAATTTATAAATTTACGGGGGATTACATATACTAGAAAAGAATCAAGTGTATAATATATCACAAGTATGTATATAATTCAAAAAAAATCCTGCTTTCAGAATTCAGATCAGTGATGGCTTTTCTCTGTAGATTCCTGAGGAGTCAGCAATGAGTTCAGGGTTAATCTCCTCTAATTCCCGAAGAACCTGCTGAACATCCGGCCTCGCTTCAGGCGAAGGATCAACCAAATGCAAGGCCAACTTCAATGTGTTCAGCATTTCATCACCTGTAGTTGAAACATCTCTCATCAACTCCAAATCAAAGACCTCATTGGTCCACTCTTCCTTAACAGTTGATGCTACCCACTGAGGCAAATCTGAACCATCTACTGCCTCATTAGGAGACTTCCCTGACAGAAGCTCTAATATGATCACCCATAGACTATAGATATCGGTTTTTGTTGTCGCCTTCTTAGTCTTGGGAAGCTCAGGTGCACGGTAACCTGCCGATCCAGCTGTGCCAATCACATATTTGATATTAAAATATAATTCATCATTCTATTTTTTTGAATCAGTCATGCTGCAATGTAAGTTTGTTGTACACATCTATTTTTCTATTAAAATATACTCCCTCCGTATTTTTTGGACGTGTCAACGTGCATTCTATCAGGCTTGCAGCTAATCGAGTGATATTTTTTTTCTCGCAGAACAATGACAAATATCGATGTAGTGAAACTGAATATCGTACTCCTTTCAAGTGTATCAGAAGTGGAGATGTAACAAAGGAAGCAAGTGGTAAAGTTCCCGAAAATAGCCAGTCTACTCAAGAAGGATCTCAAGAAGGATTTATTAATGTCAGACAATGTTGCAGCTAAGCACAGGAGATTACCGCTAAGGTCCAACTTGATAATGGCATGGTGTTTGAGGCAGTGATAGTGATGGACACCCAGGGGAAGCCTCGGCTCACTAAATTCTACGATTTCCAGGTAATTTACGTCTTTCGTAAACATTTGTTATCCATTCCGTTTGTAATTAATATCCAAATCCAATCGAATTTGCTATCAATTTTCAATTTCGAACTTACTTTTGCAATTTTGTTCTCCGGTCGAAATTAAAGCCTCCAGACAAGCAGCAGAGGAGATGATTCGTACTCTCTACTTAGGTATTACTATCTCTCTAAAATTTTCTCACATTTATAGTCATTATAATTACTTCAAAATCAAGAAAGTTGTAATTCTGGTAATTATTTGATGTAGTATTATGCAACAGGCCTGAAAATGTCAGCAATTTCGTGAATGTTGATTCCATTTTTGGTCCGGTGTGTGATTTATCTCCAATTCAATTTCGTATTAACTTATTTGCAAGTTTCTTGAAGTTTGATGTCATATATATTTCTTTGTTGTCATTTCTGTATGTTTGTAGTTGATTGTGATCTTCCAGGCAAACCTATGATTAAGGTCGTGTTATTGTGTAAATTGACTTAAATCGATGATTTCATGCTGCTGATTTTTTAGTTTAGTTTAGTTCGGTTTAATTCAGTTCGGTTCATTTCAGTTTAATTCAGTTCGGTTCATTTCAGTTTAATTCAGTTTAGTTTATTCATTTCAGTTCAACTCTAAAGAACATAGCAAAAGTCATCTCCCTAAGTACGGTAAGAAAAAAAAAAGCAAATTGCCAAAAAAGGACCTTTACAGCCCAAATTTTGCGAGAAATGACCTTACATAGTTCTTTTTTTTTTGCGAAAGACAAACAAAGG
Organism: Spinacia oleracea; assembly: GCF_020520425.1. Classification (NCBI taxonomy): domain Eukaryota; kingdom Viridiplantae; phylum Streptophyta; class Magnoliopsida; order Caryophyllales; family Amaranthaceae; genus Spinacia; species Spinacia oleracea. The sequence goes on along the minus strand of NC_079491.1, from coordinate 23,844,270 downwards.
AAAGTTTCTGGCATTGAATGAGCTTTCCCGATCATTGACTTACACATGAACACTCGTGGCTTCATTTTACATGTTAACTTGTGAAAAGGAGCATGTTTATTGGAAATGAAACAACTTCTTTTAAATACGACACAATATATCAAAATGGAGCACTACCAACATAAATATTATTTTAACAATGCGTTTTGTTAAAAATGTAGCAAAATAAAGCCACACGTAAAAAGCCCAATCAATACCCAAAAAATTTCTTTGGATTGTAAAAAAATTTCACAAAAAAAATTAAATAAATTCCTTTCTCGCAAAATCCATATTCCATAATACGGTCATAGAAACATGACTCGGTATCATTTACAACCGTTGTGTTAAAAGCTCGTCGACGCTTCAAAGAATCAAAGTCCCCCAAAATTGGATTCGAAGAGAGAGAAAAACGCTTGTGTATCTTCTGCCGGAACCCACTGCTTCCAATCAACGTTGCAAGGTACTACCCTTTAATCTCCTTTTACAATCTTTTCATTTCCATTTCATTTCATAATACTATTTATTTTTATTTTTCAAAGGCTAATTTCTTGCGGTGTATGAATTTGATACTAGGTTTTCGTAATGGTTAGTCTACTTTGTCTTATGTGTTTTTTTTTTTGGTTGGGGGGGAATTGAACTTTTTTCTTGCTTAGTTCATGTTGTTGAGTTCATTGGCTGAAAATGATTTCGACATCATTTGTGTTCCAAGTTTTCTGGGCAATTGTATACAGGTACTAAGTTTGTTGGGTTTATTTTTTGTATTGTTGATATTTATGGGCAAATGAAAATATGTTTCGTTTAGGGTTCCCTCGAACAGTTCCAAATCAGTGAGTTGAGGGTTTTTTTTTTTAATTTATTTATTTGTGAAATAGTTTAGGATGTCAGTAGCAATTGTTAGGTTAACTTTGAGGGAAAGAGCTGATTCCCTTGGCGAGAGATGGGGTTGGCTATGTTATTCAGACTTGGGTACTTGTATTGGAATGGGTGTATATCCAAGTGGCTGACTCGGCTACTTTGTGAAAAAATTCTATGCTTCTATGCTTTTTAGGTCTAAATTAAAGACCCAAAGTGTCCCTACCCATGTTGGATTGTCAAGATTCCGACACTAGTACTTGAGGTAAAATGAAAACTTGGAGTGACGTAGGGGGTTGGGAGACTATAGTACTAGCGTACTCAGACAATTTTTCACCAGAGAGGCACAGACTAATTCGCTTAGAATATCTGAGAAATGTGCCAATGTTTTGTACAAGTTTGAGGAAAAGAACTGAATGTCCATCCCTTGGCCTTGAGATAGGGGAGGGGGACTAAGCATTCTGATCTTTTATAGCTTGTATAATGGTTTGGTGTCATAAAAAGTGGGAAGTGGAGATTAATTTGCATGCATTGGCCAATTTTTTTTTGCTCCGACATCACTCTACATTCTAGCTTATTTGCTTTCTTCTTTTGTTTGTGTATTTTTTTTATCAATGAATGGGTTGTAGAAGCCAAATTAGAGTCTTTCTCTTGTATAACCGCGGGGGAATGGCTTTTTTTAAAGATTGATAACGAAACTGAAGTAAAGTCTCGCTATTGGATGATCGCAGGTGTATCAGTTGTAACTTAATGTTTCTGATATGTGACAGCAATATGCGCATGCATGTATTAAGCACTGAATCTCCTTCTTTTAGTTGCTTGAAAGAAGATTATTTTAGCACCCTGGATTAAGTTGTTACGTTGGGATGACGTTAGGGACAACCGGACAAGGACTGCCATCTTTTTATGTTCACTTTGCATGTAATTCCTATGTCATCTTACAGCGGAAGTTTGAAACTATGTTATAGTGGTGATATACACTGGCATTGAGAGTAATACTCTGTCTTTGATGGTTAAGAAACTTGACCTAATTGCTGTTACCTTTTCTTTGTTTCTCTTGTTGCAGATGTCTTTGCATCTTGCTAATCTGTCACCTCGCATGCGCAAAGATGAGTTGGAACGTGTTTTCAAGAAGTTTGGCCGGTGCACTGTTCAACTGAAAGATGGATATGGGTTTGCAGTGTACGATATCCGTGGGGATGCTGAGAAGGCTTTAAGGACCCTGAAGGGCAAAAAGATTTGTGGTGAGGTAGTATATCTTTCATGGTCAAACAATCAGCCTAAGCCATTGCAAAGGTTTACAAGAGCTGCCAGATCCCATGATACGCGGCATGGAAGAAATTCTGACCGGGGTGCTAATTTCGTTGGCCGGGGAGATTACTCAATGAGCAACAGAAAACAACCTGATAAAGGTCGAGAAAGGCACAAGTCTGCTGAGATACATGATGATAGGCGCAACTTCAACCTCAATGATGCAGTACCTGTATACTATGATAAAAGGGAAGCAGTGCTGGAGGAAGATTGTCGTATTGAAGTTGAACCCAACCAGATAGATAATGGAAGGTGGGGAGAGCAAGTTGATAATCTTCAAAATGGTACTGGTTATGATGTACGGATGGGATTTGATCGATATGACCCGGATAGAGTTGACGGAAAAGGTGAAATATATGAAAACCACGGTTTGAGACACTTTGCTTGTTCACATTCAGTAGGGACATCACCAGACAAGAACCGAAGGGTACGCCCCGATAAAACGAGAGGCCATTTAACTTGTTTTAAATGTGGAGCTCCTGGTCATAAGATGCGTGATTGTCCATTGACAGAGGCTTTGCAGGAGAAGAGCACATACCCCTCACAGGGTAGGCATGATTTAAAAGCTGAGAGTGAAGTTGGAAGGGTAGAAACTAGGGCTGGGATAGGGTTGCAGTCTTGTATCAGGGATCCAAAATCTGCAAGGCAACCTGACACTGACAAGAAATTATCTCGTTCAGGAAAGGATGGAGTAAATAGCACATGTTCTCCAGTAGACAATGAATCTAGGCGCGACAAAAGAAAGTATTACAATAGCAACCGAGAAAGGGAGAGGGACGATCAAATTGTAGAGTCTCATGCTGATAAGAAGTCGAGGGTTTCAGCCTTTTCTCGTCTACATTCTGATTGCACATCTCCTGAGTTGGGCTTATGTTCAGGACCATCAAAGCCTTTGGCGGGATTGAATTCTCATTTTAAAACTGGATCACCTGGACCACATTCCGTTTCTGCTAGATCAAGGTCCAATTCAAGATCGGGCAGATCCATGTCCAATTCGAGATTGCACAGATCCAGGTCCAATTCAAGATTTCGCAGATCCAGGTCTAGAAGTATCAAGGTGAGGTCAAGGTCAAGGTCAAGGTCAAGGTCAAGGTCAAGGTCAAGGTCAAGGTCAAGGTCAAAGTCAAGGTCAAAGTCAAAGTCAAGGTCTAGGTCTAGGTCTAGGTCTAGGTCAAGGTCACCATCCTCTTCCTTGTCTATCTCTCTTGGCCGGTCTTTACCCTCTTCTCCAAACAAGGCAGAGGCTAATTTGAATGGCTTTTCTGAAGGTGGACCTAGTCCTCTATCCAAAGAAGTGCCGACTGAAGTCAGGCAACATGATGAACCTGAAGTAAAAGAGGAGAACCTATCCATAGCAAACAAAGAAAACAAAGAAGAGCATAGTTTGAGTGGACATATGGATAATCTTACAAGTCACCATATCACGGAGGTTCCAATAGAGAGGAAGCAATCCAAACATGATCCGGAGACACTGGCTTCTACAACACACACTGAAATAAGCTTGAATGGCTTTGTGGAAGATGAGCAGATTCCACAATATCACGAGGCAGTTTTTGAGGAGAAGCAGCGGTTGGAACTGGGGCAGAATTTTGAACCTCCACCAAACGAATGTGTTTCTTCTTCTGGCAAGGTGATAGATGACTTGAAGCTAAACCAAGAACTTAATGACGCTGATATTGCTTCCACTGCCCGTCATGAATTTTGTGAAGTCGAAGCTCCTAGCTCATCTTTGCTTGAGAAGGATGACAATGAGTATGCTGCTGTAAAAATGTCAGCTGAGGAGCTAAAAGAAACCGAGGAACTTGAAAATGACAGTGCTTTAGAAACAATCAAATCTTTGGAACCAGCCAATAACTCAGATCTGGAAGCTCCTTCTAAATTGCATGTTGGCAGCCATCTAAGCATATCTGCAGAGGAATTATCCAGGGTACTAAAACACTATGGTTTGAAACATCCAGAAGATAGTGAACAGCATGTTGATGTTGGAGATTACTTTGGTTCTTCTCGAGTATGGCCTTGGGAGATGATTTATTACAGGAGACTGAAGAAGGGTCCTATCTCATTGGAGAACTATGCGAGGCGAGTAGCTCAAAATGAAGCATTCCGCATCACCGACAAATATATTAGAAGTAGTAGTGGATGGGGGGAATCGATTGAAGAACATCATTAGAAAACATAATACCTTTTTGATGTTTCTCGTGCTTTACTTGAATATAAGAGGAGGTGGTCCTTTTCACTTGACATATATCTATATAGAACTACTGAATTTCCGTCTTGGTGTTTCTTTCTGAGAGGTATGCTCTTCTGTTTGATTTTATCTGGTTTTGGTTTAGGAGTAGATTTTGCAAGCTGTTCGGTAACTCTTTTTGTTGCATCCATTAAGTAGTAAATGCATTGTAATTAAGGAACATGTTACAGTTTACTGTTTTAACGTGAACTTGATTGACTTAGCATGTTCTGTTGGCTCAGTTAACATTTTGTCTTCACGCCTGTATGGATCTTATTGCTTGCTCTTAAAGTTTATTATACACTCTGTCCATTTTGTTCTTTGAGGGTGCATCTACTTTTTTTTTCACAATCTAGTTCTTCTATCGACTGCTATACCTCACAAGTTTACATGTGTGCCATCTGCCAAAGTTTACTATGTTTTGCTTATCCCACTTGATCATTTTGGTACTGTAATTAATTTAAGGAATGAGAACGTTCATGTGTAGCTTTATGTGAAATGTTATATTTATTTTCAGTGTCACTTATTACTTGATATTCCTAGATATATGGGTGTCTGGATATGGGCGATATTAACTGACAATGAAGAAGAGCATGTACTTTGTGGCGGAGATGCATAACGGTAGACATTTCACATAAAAATAATAATAAGCTCATTACCATTCTCTTATATTTTGACTTTGTAGCAAAAGAGTTATCTATGCTTCTTAAGAATTCTTTTTTGTATTTTTATAATTGCTTCTTAAGAAGCTTTATTTATGAAAATTCTATAAATAAGAGGTACTCCGTATGTATCAAAATTCTGATTATGTGTGCAAGTTATTCTTGTCTTTTGGAAACTTATTGGTAAATAGGTCAAAAACAGGTATTCTAATGTCTTGGAAATTTGGACCATTGTTATCTCTGGTGTTAACAATTTTAACTATGACTATAGCCCTTAGTCCCATAATTTCCTCTAGACGAACGGAAACTTTGCAGGCCTTGACATCAGCACTGACACAGTGATATGTGCACACACACACACACTGAATCAATAAGCTGAGTCGCTGATATTAGCAGAACAGAAACAGAATCCCTGATTACATCTACCGATTTATATTTCTAACTGTATGCTATCCGTCACTATTTTTTTGCCCTTATTTTCTTGCAGTGGTTGCTGAAATTTTCAAGCGAACAACAGGTGAAATGAGTTTGGCAAAATGACACTTGCTGTAACCGAAGTTTATGGGTCAGTTTCTTCCCTTTTTGTTCTTACCTTTATCTGCTGATTTTCTGGTGAGCTTTATATGTTTCTCTTGTTAATTATTAATATTACTTGCTGAAAGTTGATTGGAGATAGAATCTGTTTTTTTTTTTTCCTTTTCTGAAAGAGGTTGACCTCCTTGCTTCTGCCACCAATCTCACCATTCAATCCTCTCCTATAGAGTGACCCTTGTATTTGGACTTGGTGGCAACAACTTATCACCGGAAAAGGAACTTTCTGACTCGGATACCTTCGAGTCTAACTTTGCTTAATGGAAGATTGATTATTTGTTTCCAGTCTCTGTTAGTTTATGTGATGTATGGTTATTTCATGAAGTTATAATGTAGGGCCGCTGTAATCACTAAGAAGAGGTGGTGTCAAGATTGGTTGGGCACTTGGGCGTATTACAATTGCTTATGAATTTGTAGGTAGGTTGTAGCATGAAAGAGAAAATGACAATGCAATATAGCGCCTGTGATTTTTGTAGAGCTCTTTCTCTCTCGTGGTTTTGTATCCAACTTGCATGTTGAAGATAGAATCTGTCTTTATTTCATTCATCTCGTCATTTTCCTCAGGCACCAAGTAAGTAAGTAGTTCAGAAGAAGAATGCCCATTAATGGGTTTCCATGAGACATTTTTTAGGATGTTTTTGAAGTTGAAATGTTGATTGAAGATAAAAGTTGATGAGCTCTTTGTGAACCTATGTCTAATGTTCCTGTATGATCTGTATCCAAATAGTTGAGAATCAGTTGAATAGTTCCTGTTCAATGATGGTCATTATGACCAGACAATCAAACCTTTCCATAGCCATACCTTTGATCTTGATCAAACCCGAACAGCTCAGACCTTTCCAGTTTAGTCGTGCCGATGTCCTAAGGTGGTAGCCACTGCACTCTCCCCGAGTCCCCGCCATGTTGACTGGTAGAGGAGCTCGTGCAGTCGCGCAATCTAAGGTTCTGAGTAACTTGTCTTCTGACTGTTGAGAGTTTAGATTTCCGGATAACTGAGCATACTACTCCGTACTTTTTAGGTGTACGTACAATTGTTAATATCGTGTGGGGTATACAGTATTTATTTCGTACACCAAAGTGGTTGATTTGAATTAACCCTAACCTTTCATTTTCGTTTCTACTTGTACAAATTCTACATATTTGTAGTTTTATTCTTTAACACAAGGCCAGGGTTTTATGGTTCATTTTTTCGGCTTATTTGATCTCTCTCATTAATACAAGTTTTACGTTTTTGGAGTACCTATTATTGCTTTCCAACATCTTAATCAACTTATGAGTATTGTGATCCACACTCACCCAATTACTTACTTGCACTACAAGAAATTGTACTATTAACGACGGGAAATCCCGTCGCGAAAGGCCAATAATCGTTGATTAACGACGGGATTTCCTGTCGCGAACCCGTCATAAAAGGGGGCCGTCGTTAATATAAATCCCGTCGTAAATCCGTCGTAAACCCGTCGTAAAAGACATTTGCGACGGTTATTCCCGTCATTGTTTGGTTGTTAGCCCCGTCACAAAAGGCTTTTACGATGGGATTTTTGACCCGTCGTAATTAGGTTGTCATTAAAGATACAAATTCTTGTAGTGTTGCGACGTACTCCCTCCGTTTCATAATATTCCTTACTTTTACATTTTGCGCGGTCTTTAGTGTAATAATTTGACTATTAATAGTTTTAATTTACATTAGTAAAAATTATAAAATTTGATATTTAGAAAATTTACATAAAAGTAATCCAATGAGATCCCAAAGTTTATATCTTTTTTATTATTTATACTACTAATTACGGTTAAAATTTTAAAATTTTGACTATATGAATATTAAATATAAGGAATATTATGAAACATCTATTACTATATACTAAAAGAGACACAGGAATGACACGTGTCATTTCCTGGTGCGATTTTTTTCCGCCAAAATATTTTTTTTATTTTTTTACTTTAAAATAAATAAATTACATTACGTTTTTTTAGGAAACTAAGATAAAAATATATTTTAATTACCATAGATGTGTACTGCGTAATATATTATTGGAGGAAAGCTAAATCAATATTTTTTTTTTATGATACAATTTTATTTATGTATTATTATAACTTTTTAATCTGATAAGAAATATAAAAAATATTGATAAATGAACTTCTAATGTTAGTCTACTATTAATAATATAATACAAGGTAACTGGTAAGTAAGAATGTTAATTAAAATAATAATACATGGTAAGTAGACTAACATATAAGTTTATTTATCAAGATTTTACTCAATTCAAAATATGTTGTATTTGACTAACTCGGTCATGCTCGGGTCTTTTCGAAAATTAGTCTTGAGTCATTCGGGTTTGGTTAACGTTGTTATATCGTTCTACATACAAGTAAACGACTATAATTTTTAACTTTGCATAGTAATATGCAAATTTAGTTTATTTGAATATTTTTTTTACACAACTTTGAATTTATACTTTTTCATATATCATTTTTACTCTCATGTTTTCCTAATATCACAAGTCTTTTAGTTACTATATATTAAAATAATAAACTATTTTAGTAGTAGCCGTGCGTTGCACGGGGCCTAAACTAGTTTAAATATAAGGAATACTTGTAACATTTAAATTTGATATCCTTTTGGCACTTTCGGAGTTTCCGGTGATTGGTTGCCGGTTAATGACATCATTAACTTTAATTCTACCATTTCACATATTGATTGGCATATCGGTTAACTTAAAATAAAAGTCAAAGCTAGGAAAAATAGTCCAACGAAAAGTGCCAAAAGAAACTTAAATGAAAATTGCCTTTAAAGTTTTAAGTTACAATGTATTTTAAAAGATGAAATTATGAGAGTCGCCATATTAATAAGAGTGACGAAATTTCTTATTTTCTTTAATAACTGTGTCTAAATTAATCTTACTTAAGGTCAACTATTCCAATTTTGATTTTTGTATGACTATTTGGAATCAATGGTAGAGAACTTAGGGATGATCTCATAACCTTGACTACAAAGTCATCTCCATATTTTTTCAAATGATTTAATGCGAGTACGATGGTTAAGTAATTAAAGAATAAAGATCTCGAAAGCCAACGGAGATGTCAATTGACTTACCATTTTTTCACCTCTACAACTTAATACGTAGTTCTATATCATTATTGAAGTTATTAGATGGACGTTAATGAAATTATCCCGTCTTTTTAAATAATTACGTCATGACGCAAATTGGGAAGGGTAAAAAAAGTTGCAGAAAGTCTTATATACTGATAAGTTTTACCCAGGTTTTTTTTGTAATTTTTAATACGTTTTGGTTAACTTTTATATTATACAAAAAGTGATTATCAAAATTAAAAATATGAAAAAAAAAGTTGTTGGAGAAACATTTTAAAGGGTTAAATGATTACCTTTATGCATCATTAGTGATTTTGAAATCAATTGAGGTTGGCATGAGCGGTTAAGGGCCTCTTGCTCCTTAACCAAGGTCTCGGGTTCGAGCCTTGGGAATGGAAAAAATCTCAACTGGGAGGGATGCTGCCCATCGAGCTACCCATGCAAACTCCCGCGGGAGATTAGTCCACTCGCCGAAGGCGGTGGAAACTCCTCGTAGTAGAACCCAAAAAAATTTAGTGATTTTGAAAGAATTAATTTTTTTAAAAAAATTTATCACTAAAAACTAGATAAATTTACATGTATCGTGAGTAAATTTTAAACATTTTTAGTTAACTTTTATTTCGGTGTATAATATTTATGGTATACCATTTTTAAATACTCCGTAAGAATTAGGGAAGAAGTTGCCCAAATTGACAAGAGAAGGAAGGAAAAATGGCATTTAGTGATTAGTGTGAAAAAGGAAGAATAATTAATATTTAATATTTATCACCTGACGTGATGCAACTCTCTTCATTATTCTCCAAGTCTCAACTGTCTCAATTACTTTTGCATTTAATTCCATTTTTATTTTCTTAAATCAAATTTTTGTTCTTCAACGCCTTTGAACAACTCCTAGCTACCTTTTTTTTTCAATTTAATTAATTTATTTATTTCCCAAAATTCATTGTTTGTTGTTAATTATTCTTGTTTTCCTTAATCCAAAAAATTGACTACATTTTCGTTAAAAATAGGGCTAATTTGGGAGCAGATTCTCTGTATTTCAGAAATAGAATGTGGGAGAGTCTTTCCTCAAATTAGGCTGCGCCCACTTATTACATCTCAACCAATATGTGGTTAATGACCTGGGTGCTCGTTACTCAATGTACATTCCGTGTCTAAACGAATATATAGTTCAAACCTTAATAATCTCTATTAACGAAGTATAAGAGAATTCTTGAGTTTCTTAACGTTTTGGTGTTCCCCTGTAAAGTACTCCGTATCTATTATTATATCTTTACTAGCGTGTTAAACTTGTCTAAATGAAAATAAATATGAAATAATTTATTTCTATAAAAAAATATCATTTTAAAAACCAAAATATAAAATCACAATATTATTAAATGTTATATACGCATCGCTGGCATATATAAACACTAACCTGAAGTAAAAGAACATAGTTCAAAACCATTTATGTAGGCTTGCATTAAAATCTTTCTTCAAATTCATCGGATGCACACCCGATTGTATATAACCCAAATTGCAAAACATAATACCCTTTTAATTTAATTCTTTATTTTGTTGTCAACGTGTTGGTATATTGTCCAATGTCCAAGGTGGTAGCTAGCAGTATTTTTCATTAATTGAATTATTATTTTCAAGGAGTGGTTTTTAATTTGGTTTTCATTAATTGTTTTCACAAGTTGAATTGTTTTCTACTTTTCTTTTCAAGTTTGAATGATTTTGATGTGTACGTTGAATAATTGAAACTTGAAAGTGTATGTTTTTTGATAGCACACCAAGGATAGTTGGATAATTGAATGTACTTTTAGTGTGTTCTAGCTCGGATTAGTTGATATTTTTCCATTTTTTTCTTTATAAGTAGCGCAACATTAACGTATGTTCATAAGTAGTTTTAAAAAAAAAACCGTAAGTTCATAATTCAAAACATTATTTTTAAATTTCACAATACATCACATAAGTTCATAAGTTCACAGGTTCATAATCATAATATATGATATTTGACTTTTAAGTTTCATATTTGTAAATAAATGCGCAACGTCAATCATTTTAAACTAGTACATCATTTACATAAGTTCATAACATTTCTATAGATTAATTAGTACAGAGTAAAACATATAGTTGATGCTACCATATGTGAATAATACAAGAAGTTTAAATGCCACATGCATTGAGATAGCGGAAAAATATTAAATACTACGTAAAAAATATTCATAGGGATTCCGAAGCTTGGTTGTTGGTTAATTAGGCTTTAAGTGATTTAGGGACTTGGCGTTGGCGCGTTGCCATTATAACGTAGTTTCCTTTATACGGTTGTTTTGTTTTTCTTATCTTGGAGCTTTACTCTTCATAATAAAAATAATAATAATAATAAAGGCTTTAAATGTTACGATCCGCTTAATTAAAAATACTTTTTTATTTCAATATATACAAAAATAAATTTCTTTAACTCTTATCACATGCATGTTGAATATCTTTCACCAATATGGACTATGTTAAACTAATCTCAATGGATCTAATGAGGGTCCCGTGGTGTTCTCCATAATTACAAAATCACTCTCGTTTGCCTAGATTATAACCCTAGCGAAACTAGTTATTTCAAAAGCTAGTCAACCCGAATTGTTGATGATTTTTTCTTATCCATTTGGTGACATTCTTACCGTTTCTTTACGCTAGCAACACAACAACCTCTTGACACTTTTTTTTTTTTTTGATAAACAACCTCTTGACACATAATTTAAGTAGAATAATAATAATAATAATAATAATTATAATAATAATACAAAAAATTAAGTACCGGATAAATTAATTAAAATAAAATAAATATAATTATCACATATAAGAGAAATATTATGAGTTAGATTGTTACGGTCGTAAGAATTGTATCTTTGATTTAAACGAAATTCTAGCTTGGTAGGTTACACTACAAGAATTTGTATCTTTAACGACAAAGACGGGAACAACCGTCATAAATGTCTTTTACGACGGGTTAACGACGGGATTTTCCATTAACGATGACCCCTTTTATGACGGGTTAATTAGCGACAGGAAAACCCGTCATTAATCAACTATTATTGGCCTTTAGCGACGGGATTTCCCGTCGTTAATGATACAATTTTTTGTAGTGTCAGGGGAACCTTCTCCTTACTTATTGAAAAGTCCTCAACACCTCGCTCCTTGCTACGATATGTATGTACCATGTAGAATATCTTTATCCTCTCAAAAAAATGTAAAATACCTTTAATTATACTATATGTTTTGAACCATTTTTGTTAAACATTTTGTTAACTCGTGCAGTCACCATAATGATATGCACAATTTATATATGAATTGTTTCGATCACACAAAGAGAGTGATATGATAGTAACAAGAAACAAGTCTATCGATCTAAAAGACATATATGGTTGATGATGGTCCATGGATTAGTGGCATGCATGCATGGTCTAAGGACAAATAAAGAGAGCTTAGGTTAATTAAATGAAAATGACGACCAACCTTTTGAAAACACCATTTTCCTACTTTGTATTCAAGTCCCATGCATGCAGTTCATCTACCACGCTTAAATTGCGATTTATAACTTGGAAAAATACAACACTATTTAATCAATTATTTAATGTACAAATCAAAATGTAGGGTCACAATTCATAAATAATCTAATTATTATTATTAATTAATTAGAAATTGCTGATAGATTTACCAAATCATCAGTACAAATAATTTATAATCCCAAGTAGTAACCCTTTTTTTTTTTTTTTTTTTTTTTTTTTTTTTAATGATGATGATGCATGGCTAAAATAAGACACAAACGCGAATTATCCTAGTACTAAAACTTAAAAGGTTAATTAAAATAAGTAAATTAGTTAACAACGTCCTTAATTAATTAAACTCCCACTTGCTAATAACAGAGCTTAATATATCAAACAAAATTTAGCCCTTCTTCATCTTCTTGGAGCTACTACTATCATTGCCATTGTTATTGTTATTATTATTATTATTATTATTATTATTATTGTCACGTGCGAAATCGAGCAAGACAGTGCTTTTGCATTTGGGGCATTTGGGATCATCCTCCGATAGCATGACATACATTAAGCACCTTGGACACCCTGCCAAAACCATTGAACTAGCTTCTGGGCTGCTCATCGATACATCCGACGATACACACGAGCTCGGCGGCGACACCGAAGCTGATCGGCTAGGTGATTCCATCCTCGGGTTCAAGTTCGGGTTCGGGTTCTGCATCCTTGAACTTGGTGGTGACAAGTTCAACTTCAAGTCCAACTTTGGCACGTTGTCACCGTTTCTTTTGCTCATGCTCATCTCCCACTCACTTATTTGATCCTCCAAACCCTTCTTTTGCTTACTCTATAAATCCCAAATTAATTAAATAAATAATCACGTAAACAAAACCAAATGATCAACTTTAATTTCAATTTATATCATAATTACTAAATGAAAGATAATTAAATTAAATAAATAATTCAAAAATACCTTAAAAGAAGGGCACGGGTGATGGAATTTGGACGGAGGTGGAGATTGATTGATCTGGAAGAGATCAAGTGTGACGGGGACACCTTTAGAAACTAGAACAGCATCGTGAGAAACACCTCCATGTACAAAATTAGTTGTAAGAAGAGATTTATTTGGTTGAGAATATGAGTTTTCAAGTTGGAAGTATGACATTATTATATAGAACAAGGGGAATTCAATAGAGAGAGAAAGATTGTTCTCTTTAAAGCTTAATTAAATGGGGTTCAAGTGATGAGAACTTGAAGGCACCAGGGAAATGTATTAATTGTTACTACAAATTAACCAAATTTTAATTTATATTAATAATAATAATAAGAATAAAAATAAAAATGAAATTGCAAAAAAAAAATGTATGTAGGAGAAGAATTAAGAGGAGGAAGTGATGGAAATTGAATTGCCATTCATTATTGCTTAGGAGGGTCGGTGTTAATTTATACTACTTGACAAGTACTAGAAAACCACAACTACTTTTACTACTACTCCGTATCTTAACTATTTTTATATTTATTTATTTGTATTAAAAAAAAGAAGGAAATATAGTAATTGTAATTATAAAAAAAAATGAAGAAATGAGATAAAAAGAGAAAAATTTAAATGAAGATCAACCATAAAAATTAAAGACTCTGTCTCAATCTTCTGAAAATATTAATGACCTCCCTTATAGTTTGAGCACACATTTATGTCCTTTATATCTAACTAGGAGTAGCTTATATTAGTGGAGTATTATATATTAGTACTAACTTCCTTTGCAATCTAATACGAAGTATTAAGTTTGGTAGTTATGTCTCTTGTGAGTTATGATCCACGTACTCCTATCTTCGGCTTGCTTAGGGTTCATGTTTAGCTGGAATATGTGCTCCTTTTTTAACTACTAACAAAATTTATATTGTTGTTGCACGAGCTGGGGATGCATATTTGAAGTTTTCAGTCTATCCATCGTCCACGTGTGAATCGGATTGGGTGGATAGGCTGATACTTGGGTGAAATATATTGACCATTAAAATATTAACACCTAATAATATGCATAATAATCCACCAAAACAAAATTTTATATATCTTTAAAATATAAATATAAATATAAATAATATATATAAAATAATGGGTTATGGGTCAGGTGATAAACGAGTGATAGATTGGGTAATGGATCATAAACATATCACCCGCATCCGACTTGCATCTATCACTCGCTTTACATATCACCCTTTTTTATTCATTTATTTGGGATTTCATCCGTTTAATTATACCATGTGACCGAGTTATTAGATCATGTATTCACTGAACATTTTCATCGCTAATTTTGTGTACGTATATATGTAATGATGTGGTCATGTGGACGACGTGATCTACCGTGCTAATTGGTCAATTACCTTTCTTCTTCTTTTTTTTTAAAAAAAGAAATTCATGTTGTATTTCTTATTTTATTTTTAAAAAAAAACAATACTTAATTGTGGATTAATCTTAGGAGTAATGTAGTAGTCGATCGTTATAAAGTCGTACTTCTTAAAAAAAAAAAAAAAAAGTTGTACTTCGTAGATGAAGATCCACTCGAATGCTTGATCTAACCAATATACTACGTACTTGATTACTCCGGACAAGCTAACCTTCCATTTTAGAATGAGGAAAGAACTATATACACATAATGTCTTTTAATCTCTTCAAACGAAATTCGTGTAATGGTTAAATTTATCAAGAATAATATATTTAACATTGTCTTAAAGAAAAATGTCAGTGACACTCTACTTTTTAAGCAAATGTTTCGTTTCCATGTCAACCCATAAATCATAAAACAAACATTATAATATCTACTAGGTACTGAAACTTTTTAACTTTGAAATGACAATTAGGAAACTAAACATCAATCCTATATGGAGTAATATCATGGTTTAATATTTCAAAATATATAACGATAATAAACGCTTATAAGTACTCTCTTTCTCCCGAAATACTCGCATCGTTTTAATCATTTACACTATCACATAATTTACTTTGACCCTATTTTATTTCTAGTTTATGAAAACAACTTAATGTTAGTATATAGTAATATATTAGTAATATATTATTGGCTTCATCTTAATATATATTTTCAAAATATTAATATTTTATAAGTTTTATAATTTATAGTTGAAGATATTGGTGGTTGGTCAAAATTGTATATCGATAAACGTATTCAGTCAAAACGGTGCGAGTATTTCGAGACGTAGTTCTTTTAAAGTTTTTCACATTTCACGAGTAGTTGGACCGAACTTCAACCCCTTTCATTCTAATAAACATAAAGTGCTTCTATACGGAAAATGTTTGGTTGACCCTAAGGGTTGACAACCCCTAAGATACATATAACATAAAATAATATATAAGCACAATTAATTGGAGAGAGAATGTGTTGTATGTAAAGTTTCAATACATTTGTAACCAATCAAAATTCAATATTAAAAGGTTTACCAACCCTTAGGGTCACTCTATCATTGTCCCTTCTATACATCAATAGATCTTCTTCTACGATTTTACCCCCATTCCTTTTAGAAATTACTGATATATAAGTTTGTTTTTTTCATTTCTAAATTTTTTAATAACTTTATCACGTCAAAATCATTACAGAATATAATTAACAACATAGGGCATCGTCCAATTAAAAGACTTAGCTCGAGCAATTGCGCATATGTTACGGAAGCTGATGCATATACTCTCTGGGTATGGAATAGTCTCATACCCTGAGCTTCCATTGGTTGTTTTCCCACAAGCAATGCTACATGAGATTTAAATTTAAATTTAAAATAACAACCCCACATGTTATTTATTAATCTAAACCAATCACAACCCAGGGTATAACACTATTCCATACCCAAAGTGTATATGTAGCCTTTTCGATATATTACTTTCAGTCTAAACGAAGTTTGCCACCACTTAAATGGTTTGGGCCATATCAACTCAAGTATCAATATGGGCCAGACTAAAATACTTTAACCAGTTTCATGTCCAATAATGTAGAAGGCGTAGCCCAACTTTTGAGCTAGCAAACCAATACAAACACAAATTTATACTATTATTAAATCTCAATGACATTTCATGTCATCTTAACCAAGTGTGTCTTGGCCTAGTGGAAAGGATTCCACCTTCCAACCAAAAGGTTGGGGGTTCAATCCCCACTAGGGGCACTTTGAGGGAGGGTTTCCCCTTATCATTCCCCCCACTCTCAAAGTGTCTAGCCTGCTAACCCGGGCGGGTTGACCCGTACGGGGTTCCGACCCGGTAGGGCTCTTCTTCTAACCTTGCAAAAAAAAAAAAAATCATGTCATCTCGCCACATGTCGCCATCATTGCAAGTCACATGGCATAGCCTCATTGACATAATAATATTTTCTTATAAAAATATGAAGAAATGCTTGAACCCCTAACCTCATGTTTATAAGTTAGAACTTTAACCACTAATCCAATAATACAACTTATGATATCTAAGCAATTCAAAACATATAAGTTATGTTTATTGATACCCTGTATAAACTTTAATGCCTACCATAATTATACATTTTAATAGTTTTCTTATGGATTTCATTTACATTTTCATTTAGGTTCATTTATGATTATGTTTTTTTAGCAGACCAGTTCATGTAAGTTTACCTAGAGCAATAAAAAAGAGTACGTATTACACATAACAAAAGACTACTCCTTTTTAAATTTAAATTTAGTTTACTAAGATTTTTAACCAAATTTAATATTGAATCACCCTTCCATAAATAAAATATAAAAATAAATTATGCACAAACTTTATCTCATATTATATGTAAGTATATATTTAATATCAAACTATTGTAACTATTTTTATTTAACTCAAATTTTATCAAGATTAGTTCTCAATTTACATATAGTCACCGGGACATCGCCCGTACAAAAAATATTGTATATCGAAGTAAAAGTTCATTCAAAATGTTTTAAAAGTTATCCTAATATATGTAAAATTATCTATTTTTTAGTTATAATTATTTTTATTTTAATAAAAATTATTCAGTCAAAATTATTAATAATGGATAAAGGTAACCATTTAACACATTAAAAATTTATCCATCAAATTTGTGAAATTCTCATAATATAAAATTTAATTAAAATATGTTAAGAAGTTATAAAACATCGAATAAAAGTCATGTCGATCTACAATAAATGCGTGCAAGAGCTTTTGGTATAACAATACTACAGAAGTCAATACTCCGTTCCCTCAAAAAAAAAACAACAACTCCGTATGAGTGTATGATCCAACAAAGAGTGACAGAGCCAAAGAGGTACTCAAAGGAGTCAACGGTAGAAACTACTTCTTATAAGCATAGTACTGTTGTTATGCCACGCTATTTGACGCCCGCTTTTACGCATGTCACCCGTTTTTTGGTGAAAATCCGATATTACCCTTATTAATTCACCCCACCCCCCTACCCCCCCTAACCCCACCCCAACTCATACATCACTTTCTTTTTCCATAATATCTCCACCCCCTTCCCACCGGCGCCACCCATTGCGGCACCCACCACCACCACCCACTACCTCCAACTACCACAACCACCCACCACCGACATCCACCACCACCACCCACCACCTCCGACTACCATAACAACCTACCACCGTCATCCACCAGCCCATGTACTACCCATAACCGGAGAACTCATTCCCATTCACCTCATTACCGCCGGTGCACCACCATCCACGAAGGCTCTAGTTGTTCTTTTCCCATCACCAACGTCGGCGCACCACCATGGACGTGTTTGAAAAGGGTCCCAAGAAGAAGTGAAAGTCTAACTCGTCGGGTCAAGTAGAAGGGATGTCGCCTCTACCATCGTCGATGTTCGAGTTACAGATTTGATTTTGTTTTTTTTTTGATTTTTTTTTTCACGGAATAGGACCAGAAATCCTATTCTTACCTAGGTCGAGGATACCGTTATTTGAAATGCGACCGAGGAAGGAGAAAAGGTGCTCGAGATATGGAGGCGGCGGAACGACTAGACAGAAAAACTAAGGCGTGCAGTTGTAAATTTGAAGTGAAATGTGTACAACGCATGGATTTTGCGTGGAAAATTGTTCACAATGATGGTCATTATGACCAGACAATCAAACCTTTCCATAGCCATACCTTTGATCTTGATCAAACCCGAACAGCTCAGACCTTTCCAGTTTAGTCGTGCCGATGTCCTAAGGTGGTAGCCACTGCACTCTCCCCGAGTCCCCGCCATGTTGACTGGTAGAGGAGCTCGTGCAGTCGCGCAATCTAAGGTTCTGAGTAACTTGTCTTCTGACTGTTGAAATTTATGTAAGGTCATTTCTCGCAAAATTTGGGCATGGCACGCACAATCATAGTTTGGTTGTGTATTGAGAGGGTCATTGAGTTATAGTGGTCTAAGTCCAGGAGCTAAGAATCTCATTCGTCAGATGAACAATGCGCACGCCAAGCCACAAGTGATTATGTCCGCCATGCAAACAAAATATCCAGATGATCATCCTAATGTTAGGCACATTTACAACTACAAAAATAAACTTAGACGGGTTGCTAATGAAGGAAGAAATCCCGCTCAACAGTTCTTGCACCTGGCGAAAGAGCACAAGTATGTTCAATGGATCGTCGTACTGATCATCATACGTATCATCTGCACCCTCCTCCTCTTCACCCGACCGATGAGACGAAGATACGCGCTTTGAAGAATGGTACGAATGTGACGAATGCAAGGACTATGACGAATTGAAGGACTGCGTGACATGTGCTGGGTCATATGGGATATCTACATGCTGAGTAACCTGTGACAACGTAAATCCGGGCATCTGTCTCACACTCTCCCATGTATAGGGTATAACACCTAACGTTTGTGAAACCTGTGAGGTAGTATCGAACTGATGCTGCTGAGGGAAAGACACAGACTGTTGCTGTTGAAGGAAGGACACATGACGCTACTGCTGAGGAAATAACACAAAATGTTGTAGCTGCTCAGGGAAAAACACAGACTGCTACTGCTGCTGAGGAAAGGACAAAAACTGCGACGCCACAGTATTATGTAGAGGAATAAACACCCTCCCTCCATCGGTCGCCTCCACATTGCCATCCGAAGGTTGTCTTTCCCGCCTACGCGAAGTGTCACGTTTCTCGATCTCGTATGTCGTTGTCTAGAGTCAGGGACATGTTTACGTTTTATAACTTCAACGTTTAGATAACGAAAGCCCGCCATCTAATATTGAAAAGGTATTTAATAAGTAGTGCATTATTGAACATTAACCGATTTAATCATTTATTCTAATTACCATCTTTATTATTACTAATTTATTAATTTCTAATTTTTTTTGTTATATATTATTTATTATTAATTATTAATTACTTATTTTTTTTTATTATTCATTACTTGTTTTCATTGTTTATTGTTAATTAGTTATATATATTTATTAATTTTTTATAATTCATAACTCATTATTTGTTAATTATTAATTATTTTCCTAATTTATTATTACTTATTTTTTGTTATATATTATTTATTATTCATTATTAATTGCTAGTTTTATTTTTTATTTTTTATTACTTATGTTATTAGTTATTTATTATTAAGTTTACTTATGTTCAAAACTCCAATAATTGTTTCGAATCGTACTATAGAATAATCATTAATTATTAGGAGATAATTGTTTAGAATCGTACTCTAATCCAAATGGCGACATACTCGTTTCCTTATTAGGCGACATAAATTCATTTCAAGTACTCCGTATATATTTGTTCCATTTGCCATGTCTTAATTAAAACAAATTAGTAGGTGTTTATGATTACTAAATGTCTATTTATTATGCCATTATTAAACTGTTCCAACTAACGGGGAGAGTGGGGCAAACAAATAATAAAAGCAAATGGAAAATTAAAAACTGATAGGATAAACAAGTGTTGAATAAGCAATTGTCATATATATGACCCACTCATGGAACATGCAATATATACAAACAACAAATGGACAAATTTGTTAAACAAAACCACACGCCAGCTATAATGAAGGAAAGCAATTAAAGAAAATTAAAATAAAATAAATAAAAGTAAGTAATGGATAACACTCACCCAAAATCACGGACAACAAACCGACGTATTGTGGGGCATGCAACCTATACATGGAATAGGATTGAGATCCCTATTCCATCCCTAGGTTGGAATAGGGATAGTATTCCTATTTCCACCTAGGGGTTGGAGTAGGATTCATATCCCTATTCCATGTAAAACACGGAATAAGGTCAAGATCCCTATTTCGTGTTTTACATGTAATAGGAGTACTGACCCTATTCCCTTAAAAAATAAATTAAAAATAACTTATTACTGACCCTATTACATATAGGAATACTGACCCTATTACTAGGTAGGAATAAGAATAGGAATGCTGACCATATTACTAATTATTAATTCCTTTATTTTTTTTGTTATATATCATTTAATAATTTATTATTCATTACTGATTTTTTTATTATTTATTACTTATTTTCATTATTTATTATCACTAGTTATTA
Source organism: Spinacia oleracea (assembly GCF_020520425.1). NCBI lineage: Eukaryota > Viridiplantae > Streptophyta > Magnoliopsida > Caryophyllales > Amaranthaceae > Spinacia > Spinacia oleracea. Next base: position 23,823,492 of record NC_079491.1, on the reverse strand, counting down.
ATTACTAAATTTTCTTTATTAATTATTTATTATTCATAACACATTATTTATTATTTATATTTATTATTACTAATTATTAATTACTTATTTTTTGTTATATATGATTTAATTATTTATTATTCATTATTAATTACTAATTTTTTGTATTAATTATTACTAGTTATTAATTCATAAATTTGCATTATTAATTATTATTTATTTATTATTTATTATTCATTACTCATTATTTATTATTTATTATTTATTATTTATTTATTATTTATTTGTTTATTATTACTAATTATTCATTACTAAAAAATGAAAAACAAGTAAAATATTGGATGTCATGGAGAGCAACGAAGCATGCAAAACAATAATGAGTTAGCGTGTTGGATGCAAAGAAAATAAATGTTGGATGCCAGCTAAACAAAAAAATAAACAGAAATATGGAATAAGGCCATAATTCCTATCCATTCTTAGGCTGAAATAAGGCCAATATTCCTATTCTTACCTAGGAATGGAATAGGGTTCTTAGCCCTATTCCATGTAAAACACGGAGTAAGGTCAAGATCCCTATTCTGTATTTACATGGAATAAGGTTGAAATTCCTATTCCATACCTAGGTAAAAATAGGATTTCTGGCCCTATTCCGTTAAAAAAAAAAAAATCAAACCTGTAACCCGGACGTCGACGATGGTGGAGGCGGAATCCCTTCTACTTGACCCGACGAGCTAGCCTTTGACTTCTTCTTGGGACCCTTTTCAAACTCGTCCATGGTGGTGCGCCGACGTTGGTGATGGGAAAAGAACATCTAGATCCTTCGTGAACGGTGGTACACCGACGGTAATGAGGTGAATGAGGAGATTTCTCCGGCTATGGGTGGCGAAAAACAGCTTAGTTACATGGGCTGGTGGATGACGGTGGTAGGTGGCTGTGGTAATTGGAGATGGTGGGTGGTGGTGGATGTCGGTGGTGGGTGGTTGTTGTAGTTGGAGGTAGTGGGTGGTGGTGGTGGGTTCCCGCATTGGGTGGAGCCGATGGGAAGGGGGTGGAGATATTATGGAGAGAGAAAGTGATGTATGAGTTGGGTGGGTTTGGGGGTAGGGGGGTGGGGTGAATTTATAAGGATAGTATCGAATTTTTACCATTAAAAAAGGGTGTCATGCGGACGTCAAATAGCGCGGCATTTAATTTTTTTTTTTTGTAAATTCGTTATTATACCTTGTTGAGAAGCCACTCTGTAGCTCAATCTGTATTCCCAAGAGAAGGTTGAGTTGGAACTGGAAATAATATCAAGAACAAAGATATGGGCAACTCTCAATCATCTTCCACTAACCCTCGTTTCGCTTCTGCTTCCAGGTTCTCTTTCTTCAATCGCACTACTTTTTTTCGTACAGTATTCTTTTAATTTTATTTTATCATAAATTAATTTTAATGATTTCTTCTTCATTTTAATCATAGATCATTCACACAACACAAATTGGAAGAGCTTCAATATTTATTTGAGTCACTTGCTACTCAATCTCACAGCAATGGCCAATTCATCACCCCTTCTGTTTTTAAGGTCAGATTTTTACTATTTAATCGCGTTATGATAAAATCACGCGTCGATTGGTGGTCTTAATGATATTTAGTTAATGCCTTGTTATTTTAATTGATTAGGATTATTTCAAAATTCCTGCTTCTCTTGGAGATCGGATGTTCGATTTGATCACCCAGAAACGCCATGATCAAAAGCTTACATTTGAAGATCTTGTTATTGCAAAGGTGATAATTTTGTTGTTGGGTTATTAACAAAATGCTATGGGGTAGTCTTAAATTCCATTAAAATGACCTACGGATTTCCCTTTTATAGGCAGCTTACGAGAAAGGGACCAAAGATGAGATTGAAGAATTTATTTTCCAGTTATTAGATGTTAATGATGATGGCAAAGTTGACAGGTATTGTTGTCTGATCTTTGTTCGTAAATTTGACAACTTTTTATCCCATTTAGACTTGTTCTTGCAATTTCCTGTATAAATAATCCATGTGAAAATGATTGGATATTACTCCAGTTATCTGAAACTTAAAATATTGTCTCTTAAGTAATATTTTGCTGGGTCCTGGGGGAAATTTTCACTTACCTGAGATAACTATTGAAACCCGGAAACATCTTTTGTGACGGGTTTGAATATAGTGGTGGCCTGTGCCTTGCGTTGATTTAGCTTACTCAGTTCTTCTGCTAGCTTTTTAATTTGGTAAGCAACAAATGATAGCTTGACATACAAGAAATGAGAGCTCACTGCCTGCTTAGATGTTTCTTGCTTGATACAGTCAGATAATTATTGGTCTCTAGTTTTCATGATGCATGTAGTAGGTTTAATTTACGGCACCTGACATGAGAAATTAGACTTTGTGAAGGCCTTGAAGGGTGTTCTGCTCACCATTATATTTAAATGCTTACCTTTTGTTGGAGTAGATCAATGTGATAATTATGAAGCGAGATTGGGTTCCTCCGGGTCAGAGTAATGTGTATATGTTGTATGCATGTATTGTTCAGATAATCAGATTTATCAGAAATACTGTATGTATTAGTTAGTTTCTTTACTGTGTGGTGTCTTTATGACCTTCAGATTCAACTCTCAGTTTACAGGTCTGATCTGCAAGCTGTTATAGATGCTATTCTGGATGACTTGTTTCCTCTGAAGGATAATGAATCTGGGATGAGATCACATCAGTGCATTGTAGACGCTATCCTAGGTGCTGCAACATTCTTAAAAGATGACGGAGAAGGTGGCACGGAAAGTATGTCATTTGAGGACTTCAAAGACCTGTGTGGCCGTATTCCATCTCTTAGGAAGTACCTTGGAAGTTTGTTGTCTCCACCTGATCCAGGTACCTCACCTTTTAGACTTTTTTCTTCTACCATTATACAGGCTATAAAGAAATTCATAGTATAAAATTTTCTATGTGCTCTCTAGATTACTCTTTGATAGTTTGATTCTCCTCCTGCTATGGATGCTATAATGCTATGTTTTGCATTGTTTTATATACTTTTGAATGCAAAATAATTTCCATCGAGTTAACAGAAAGCAGAGAGTTGTGACAAATTATTATTATGATGCAAAGACAATAGAGTTGTAATAGATGATTAAACCTATAAGACGGTCTTACCTATGAATTTGTATTTACAATATGCATATGATTGGTGTACTTCAGCTGTCAACTACCTTCTCTTTGTTTTTGGCTTGTATTTACAATATGCATATGCAAGACTTGAAAATTGCAGCTTCTAAAGGGATTGACTTTTTGTTAAATAGGGTCATTTGGGACCTTGTTGAGTTGTTTCTCATTGACTTTAAGGATTATAAACCCCAAATCTCCTTCCCAAGCAATTGCGCACACATAATCCCAATTCACATACCTTTTTGCTGGAACAAAATTTTCATTCCTACCTGCTTCTTGTATCACTTTCTTAGGAAGAGGAAAAACAATACTCCCTCCGTCCCAGATTAGTTGTTACACTTACCTTTGCACAAAGGTTTAGGTGATAAGTGGTTGTTTGGATATCAATTGTTATTTTATTGAAAAAGTAGATGTGATAGGAGTTAGTGGAGTATTTTTTTAATTGAATGAGGGAGGGTGTGAGGACAAAAAAATATTTAGTGGGAAGAGAGAGACAAATATAATAATTAGTGGCGTCATTCCTAATTTAGAAGTGTAACAACTAATCTGGGACGGACGAAAAAAGAAAGTGTAACAACTAATCTGGGACGGAGGGAGTCCTAATAAAACATAATCAACCAATTTCCATGTCTGAGTGTACCAGTAATGAGAGGAGTCTAGCACACTAGAATTGGATCTTCTCTTCGCTCTAGTGTTGCATTAAGTGCTGGAAGTTATAGTTTTTACTATAGTGGAGGATACAGCAGTCCAAAAAATGGTTAGGCACACACTTAAAAGAGTGTCAGACTGGGGATTGAAATTGGGCAGGGCGGGTGCGGGTACCCCCTCCGTCGCACCCGTACCCGGCCACCTACTCGCCACCCGTGACGGGTATATTCTTATATCCACACCCGCTCCACCACGTAAGTGGATATCCACTAACCGCCAATACCCTCATTTGAACGCCTATACCCGCCAGGCTTTTATGCGATATAAACGTTTTTCAACCTCCTAATACATAAGAATATAAAAAAATAAATTAACATGAACTATTATGATCCCATGGGCATTCAATTACAGTATACTTCGTACTTTTTACATGGAAAAAAAACAAAAAAAAAAATTAACACAAGAAATTCATGTACCTACAAACCTACCTCCCTAAATTACTAAGTCAATTAAGAAATAGTGAAGCATATTAGAAATATCTAGTGATGCAGATTCATTAAATTCCCAAGAGTCTCCTTTGAAGAATACGCTAATTTACAAATTTAATACAAAATCATAAAACAATTACAAATCCATAACATTACTTGAATTTAATGGATGTTGTTGAAGATAATTCGAGAGAGAGTAAGGAGAGTGTGAGGGTGGTGGTTGAACCTAGCGGTGGTCGCTGGATTTATGATTCTGTTTTTACTTTTATTGACGCAATGCTTTGGGAATTGGGAGAGAAGGGGAGGCGTGCGTGAAAGTGAGTAGGTGGGTCAGTGAAAAGTTAAGAGTTAGGTAATTGGCAACTAAAGATGGGCTTGGGCTGCCTGAAAGTGAGATTGAGATGCCAAAATTCAAGCTTAGTAAATTATAAAATAGATTGCAAAATAATGCTGGTGGGCGGGTGGATATGGGGCGGGGCAGGCTGGACAGACGGGTATGACTTCAAATCCACCATGTACCCACTACCCATAGCGGGTACGACTTTTCATACCCGTACCCGCCTAGTACCCGCCAAAGTCGTACCCATACCCTCCCCAACTAGTCCGGGTGTGGTGCGGAATCCGCAAATCTATACCCACCTGCCATCCTAGGCATCACTAGGAATATGAGGATTAAACACTTGAGTTTAAACTTAGATGCACTAAGATAAAGTTGAACGAATTTCCTGGCCTTTTTTCTAGACACCGTTACGGTGGCCTGCAATATCTCGAGAAAGTGTTACCTACGTTTTTTTTTTTGGTTGAGAGGAAATGAAATGAAATGTAATCTACTTTTTTCTTTAATTCCCGTAATTAAATTAATATCAAGAAAAAAAGAGTACATTCTCCCTCTGTCCCACTTAGGCTTCCATATAAAGGAAATAGGTAGGTGTTGGCCAAAAAGATTTTAAGTGTGATTAAAAGTTGAAAGTGGATAAAGAGAAAAGCACAAAGAGAAAGTTTAGGAATTTGATGTGTGCGACAAAAGGATTGATGTGATGTAGAGAGAACAAGTAGTAAGAGAAAGTGGGATTCGCTTCATTTGGGGGTTGGCGTTGTTTTCTATTACAGGTAACTGAAACTGGAAGATAAATTTGGGACATTTCAATTTAGTTGTGAAGGATAAAATTGGGATGGAGACTTCGTTATCTTTATCGAAGAAAACGAGGGGTAAAATGAAGATAGATCAATAAGATAAGAGTAGGTAAATGGCTTATTTCGTGTGATTATGTGAAGTATACAGTTGCTAGGGGAAGAATAAAACAAGTAAATAAGTTTTATGATTTTTATCTAATTGCATGTGTGTTACACTGTTACCTAATACGCTCATTTACTCTGCGTACTATGTACTGAGTACACCGGTATTACGTACTGCATATTAGTATTGACTATTGTGGAACACTTTGGACAAATTTTTAACATAATTAGGTAGCGAATTGCATACCCTTACTGGAGCATACTGCGTACTTGGTATCAATATGCTTGTCTCAATCTGCCTCTTTCTCCTTCTTTCTTTTAAATGTTTGTTAACTGATCTAGTAAGTCAAAACCCTTATTCGTCTCGTATAATTTCGGCTAGGGCTATGGTAATACTTTGAATCATAGTATATCCTCCTCTGTAAATCCTTTCCATGCTAGTCATTGCATGTTGTATTGGAGTTATTATACAATCCCATTGCAAGGTATGCAACTTGAGTCCCGCGTGGTCATAAGAGAGGAAGATGTGGGGCTTATATAGGTTAATAGGTGTATGGGCTCTCCTGTATCAACTGTATCAAAGCCAGACCGCCCGTATTTGCGTCCGCAGACTGCGGCCTGATAGCTGACATGCATACCACCGCCCCTCTACGTCCGTGTGAGAGCACATGGACTGCGGAGGGTGGTGGGCTGATACAATCATTGCAAGGTTGGGAGGGGGGGGGGGGGGCGTCTGATCACTGATGTGGCCATGTGGGGCTTACTTAGGTATATGGCTCTCTTCCCTTGGGATCTTTTGGGGATGGTTCTTCTGTAGGCCTGTATCAAGTTGTACCCAATTACAGCGTACCCAGGCATTATCCTGTTGACACTTGAACACTGATGTCCAATAATGAGTCTGAGTAACCAAATACCTGAATGTGCCCCAAGAAATATGATTGCTCGAATAGTGGAAAGCTTTTAAGAATCTGAAGTTCTGGACCCTCTAAAAAAGACAACTGGTTTTTGTTTTTTGAGTAACAGGAAAATTATTAAACATCCCTCATGAAACCAGTCTGATCCCTTGTGGCATTTGATTGTGTTAATATGAGGTCACATTTTCTGTAAAGGTTGACGAAGTTGTCCCGCACTCTACCGTTGGCAATACCCTTCCATTTGTGGGCTTTTCTGGGGAAGAAAGGCATCATCTTAAGATATCTTCTGAAGAGCTCCATACACAACATAAAGTAGGGGGTAAGCAAATATCCCTATTGCAAGTTACCATTTCCTAGATAGCCTCAGTTATAATGAACTTTTGATCCACAATGCACTCTATAATGTTTTCACTGAAGCCCACTTTCCTTAATCATAAGTTTTTCTAATGTCTGTTAAAGTTTCGTGATAATTGAGGGAGAGATACATGCCTCTAATGATAGAGCTCTTTGGCTAGACCACTAGATCAACAATGTGCGCCCCTATGCATGCAAGAGCTTTCGCTTCATGAATTTTTTTGTGCAGGGGAAACTAATAAGCTACAGCCGAATAGCCCTGCATTTTGCTCCAGTACACTCACCTGTACTTTTTGTTTTAGCCGGCAAGGACTGGGCTAGAAATGGGCTTCAAATCACCCTTACATTTGGGGAGTATTCTTTTAGGGATAAGGCTAAGTGTGGGATTTATTTCCTCAGAAAACATGCCATTAACCAATTTGTTCTCAGTTGCCTTGCGCGTGTTAATGCTCAAACATCTCAAGCAGTTTTCGAAAAAGGCAGATGTAAACCCGTCTAAAGAAGGGCATTTCAGGAATTCAGAAGAGGGATCTTCTATTCCTATCATTAACAAAGCGCACCAAGCTGCATAGCGTTAGGGGAAATTATCTAAGGTAACACTCAGCTTTAGCACTGTTTCTCAAAAGAACCCGGTGTTTTTCAAGATTTCTTTAAATGACCCTAAGTTAGGATTTTTATTTTTTTGATGTTATCTTTCTATCCTTCATTGCATTCTTTTGCTTCCCTACCCTTCCACTTTGAGGCTTGCATCTGCATTATAATCCATAATTTGGGATGATTTCTTCTTCTACTGTTTTTTTCTTTTCAAAACCTACTCTGTCCAAAACCAATCAGCACAACAAAACCGAAAAAGACCTTACTAAAGAACGGTGAATTTGTAACTATAAGTGAAATAGTATTGTTTAAATTTGCCAAGACTCTACAATCTTCCATTAGACATAATCATCATCTTCAAATAGTAAAACCATCCTCAACGGCGAAAAGTCCGACTACAAGATGTTGGATCTTAAAGTATTAAAAAGGAAGGAAAATTTTACTTTGAACATACTAGTTCCAGAAAAAAAAATTATCACAAGTTCCTATCATCATCATCATCATCATCATCATCATCATCATCATCATCACCACAAACATACGGAAGTGAAGTTTTTTATTAAAGGATATCGAATTACTGATTGTCGTTGCAGGGGACATTTAAATCATTTAATGAGGTTGTGAGATGAACTGATATTTTTGAGCTTAAAAATAACGGCAGAAATTATATTAAGTTGCTTGATAGATGATGAACACAAAAGGGATACAAAAGGTAGTGACTTGAGGCCACAAATCTCCAGATTTAGTGACTTGAGGTCACTACTCTCCAAAGCCCAAGCTTTACTAATTTCTCAACATCCTTTCTCTTTTCTCTCCTTCTTTACTTATACTACTGTTCTCTCTCCTTCTTGCAAGTACAACCATTAATTGCTGCTGCTGCTGCTTTTCTTTGTCAGATAGTGCCAATGGCCTTGTGAAATGCTCCCCCCTCCTGTGCAGTTGCAGTGTTGTTGGTAGTTGTTGGCCCCCCTATTTCTGTTGTGTCTGTTGTAGACCTGAAAAGGTGTGTCAGGTGTGGGTTGGCTGGGTTGGTCCATTACAGGTTGGTGGCATGAAAATACTGATAAGAATTACTAGTAACTCTATTTCTCACTGACTAGTGAATTTGCTGCACAACTTTTTCGGCTCCATCCACTTTGCTATTCCACAAGGTTACATTTATTATCTGCTATCACCTGTTCTGAACTGAGACCCCTTAGTCCCTTAAATCTCTTCCTGCACCAGATGCACAAGTGAATAAGGTTACCTCCAGGAATACCCGCACCTAGCCACTGAAGCACAGCAATAAGACAGGCTTGACTGTAGCAGCAGCCAAAAATAGATGATCGGGGATTTCAATGCTAGAGCCATAGATCATGCAATCCTCTTGTTCACGAATCCCCGGCTTATGTAGTCTTTCCTTAGTCTGAAGTTCCATTAACTGAATTCCACAAAATAAACTTGTGCTTAGGCAGCCCATATCTGATCCACAGCCCATAAATGCCTGCACAGGATCCAACCTAGCCATCCACTTCTATGCTTTATTTACTGAGAAAAAGGGCTGCATACTCATGAAACTCATTTTCAATGTTTTCTTGATGTTAGGAATTTTCCACGCAGCTAGCAATCTCAGCAGGGGGATAATCCCATGGTCCCACCAATTCTGGTTTTTAATGCACACAGCGTGTAGCCATTTAACCCTACAAATTGTCTTGTTTATAGGCTATTGTCTACATATAGTCACATACTACTCCAAAACTTATCAGCATTCTGAGAATATGGTACTTTGGAATAAGATAGGAATTTGTAAGATCAAGGAATTAGTCAGAGAATACAGTGCTTTGGAATTTCTTTTGACTGCTCTTCTCATCTTTAATCTTTGGTGAAAGCTGTTAGCATTCTCACTCCCCTCTTTCGACTGTTCAGCTTAATTTTCTGTCTAAAGTTGGACAAATATCTAGAGTGTTAAGCGTATACTTCTCTCAGCATTTTCCAGATCAGAGTTCCTAGAGTCAAGTTGTTAAGCATTCTGACTAGCAATCAAAGCCTGGAAAGGTTGAGTGTCTTTAACCTTCATATCACCGAACTCCTCCTTGTTGAACACCTCGAAATCAGTTGAGTATAACAAAGAAACAGTAAACACACAGGCTTCCAAACTAACACTATTCATCCAGTAAATACTGGGGTTATTATTAGAAAAACACCACCCAGGACATATATTAGATACAAGGCTCCCATTTTAGCAGCATTAACCTTTGACTGTAAGAATCAGACCCACAGAATAGCCCACCTTTATGAGAGTAAGGAAATTTCTTCACTTCAAATTGTTTACCTTTGCTATCCAATCCCCCTACATTCCAAGATAAAATGTTATCCATGGTTATCCGGGAGCCTCACCACCATTTCATCATTATTATCATTAAAATTTAAGAATTCTTCATCATGCTCAGGCCATTACCATCTCTCAATGCTTTAAACCTTTTGCTAGTACTGGTAGTTACTAGGCATTACCTTCAGTTGCCTTCTTTGGTGGGTTTTCTTTCTTTGGAGCTTTCACTTCCTTGACAGCACGATAAGAAGCAGTTTATATTGTGTATGCTGAGAGGAAACGAGGAGTTCGTTGGAGTTGTAACTATTCTGAATAAGATGAAAGAGAACCAATTACAGAGGTTGTACTTTCCAAAACCTCGAATTAGGAGGCGCCGCCGCGCGCTGGCCTCTTCGCTAGCTTAGTTGCTCAATAGTTTTTTTATCCAGCAAGGATTAAGTAAGTGTTTAAGGCCTTTCATGCATTTTTTTTCTTCTGAATGCTATGTGGTTTCTAGTCCTAATTTCAGTAATTTATAATTTATTCTAAACCTTTGTAAAGTATATTTAATTTTCTGTTCCCGATTACAAGCTATATAACCTACTTGCTGCATGTTATCCGCAATTTGAGCCCATTTTGTTAATGGGCAAACTTTTGTTGCTGGAGTTTCTTGATATTATAATGAACAGCATGATTCCTTTTACAATGTAGGGAGGGCAGGTTGTCAAGTTCCTCGTCTGCTGTACTCTGAAACTTATGATTCCAACCTAATAATGAGGAAGGAATATGCTTGGCTGATAGGTGGCCTTCTCACTCAGCTAGAGCTAGTGGAGTGGAAACTTCTATACCACAGTTCATATCATGGCCAGAGTTTTAACACGTTCCTGGGAAATGTCGCGTGAGTTTACTATCTACTTCCTCTAATGAGTGTTAAATTGTCCTAGTCTTTGGAAGCTTAAAACATGCTTGATGATAGAAGATTTCAATGTCACGTTTCTCATGTTTTCTGTAGGAAGGGATACTTCTCTTTGGTTAGTTCTTGTCCCTTATTGTCTTGTCTTTTTGTGTGTCTGGCTGAGATTGGGCAAATCAGCTTTACCCAGTTTTCAGTTTATGTTTTTTTACTCTTCATGCCTTTCACCAAATATTCAGAAGTGCTAATGGCTGCTGCAATATTTGAAAATTCTGTGGTTTGATGAAAAAAAATGTTGCGTTGTTTGCCAATGCACGTTCGATAGGGACAGCCTAAAACATTCAATTGTAGTAATGGGTATTGCAATTTGAGTGCAGAAATGATGAAGGGCCAACCCTGTTGATTATTAAGGATGCAGAAGGCTACATATATGGAGGTTATGCTTCCCAGCCATGGCAAAAGCACAGTGATTATTACGGTGATCTAAAGTGTTTTCTGTTTCAGCTGCATCCAAAGGTGTCTATTTATCGGCCAACTGGAGCAAATAACAATTTGCAGTGGGTAAGAGATGAGACCTTAATGTTTATGAAATCACGATTTATTGGGCATGACTGGTGTTACTGCAACGATTCATTTGCTTTTCCCCTCACTTTCTATTTTCTACCCATGATTAAATGAGGATTGCTTTCTAGTTTCTACCACTCACTTTTACACCTGAAATTATTAGTTTACCCTTTCCTGAAATCCCCTGGCCTCTAAGAACCCATTACGAAAGTGTAATTGAGAGTCCTTTTGTAATCTCAGTACATTATATGGTAGTTTTGCCAACTTTTTAGAATTTCAGTCCGGTTTCTGGAAACCTTTATGTAGATTATCATTTATCAGTATCTGATGTACTCTCAATTTTATTGAGAATTCTTTAAATTAGATATTTAGATAGTATTGTGTCCTATGATATCTATCTGTAGCTGATGGACTTGCACATTTGCAGTGTGGTGTTAATTACAGTTCAGAGTCTATCCCGAATGGAGTTGGCTTTGGAGGGCGGGCTAATCACTTTGGTCTCTTTCTGACGGCAAATTTTGACGCTGGTCAAACCTTCGAGTGTAGTACATTTGGGAGTCCTTACCTGTCGAAATCCAACAGGATATGCCCAGAAGTAATAGAATGTTGGAGTGTGTTCCCTAAAGAAGTGCAACAAAAAGGGAGCAATGCACTCCAAGGTACTGTACTCGATAGGTTTAAGGAAGACCGAAATATGCTCAACTTAATCGGCCTTGCAAATTCCAGTCAGTAACATTCCAGGCATTTTTTGACAAAAATGTCTACTTTTGGGGGTTTGATTTCTGTAAAGTGTTGAATGACAATGCTTGTATGAATGTATGATATTTGCTTATTTGCTTTGTATGATAAAATATGCTGAATAACTTATTGGTTTGCTAGAAACTATATATGTTCGCATAATGTTATTTTTAATCCTTATTGTCCATTTCCGATGGAGCCAAAGATTCATTTGTTCGTTTGGCTGTGGGATGTGATGGACTAAATCAAAATGACTCTTAATACCTCTTCGCTTCCTTTCCATGAAGTAGAAGATGGTCGTCCCGTTATTGTCCCGTTATCGCTTTTGGGTCAATTGGAAACAACCTCTCTGCAATTGCAGGGTTAAGGTTGCGTACGTCCGACCCCCTCTTACTCCGCTTCTTGCGGGAGCCTTTTTGAGGCAATGGGGTAATGATAATGATAATGATGAATGTTATTTTTAATCCTTGTAAAGGTGTTACTTTGACCTAATGAAATCAATCAATCACTAACCAGAGGTGGAAGGAACATCCTCAGCCAAGCTAAAACGTACTACTGACAAGAAGATATTAATTCACGTACTACTGACAAGAAGATATTAATTCAAAACCAAGATTGCATTGCAGCACAAAATTAATTAGCATCTTACATTTTCATATATCACACATTTTATGATACACTTCCGTTTCTTCGGCACGCAGTTCTAGATGTTTTACCCATTACCGTTAGAAACTTGTTGAATCTCTTATTCTTTTCTGCATCTTGTTCCTTTCTCTCATCTCACATCTTCATGTAATTGAGCATGTTTCTTTAGAGCTGTCAAAACATGTTATTGGGTAGGGTCCTTTCAGGTTTCGGGTCATAATCAGATCGGGTCACTTTATTACTCAGGTGTCGATCCGGTTGGTTTTTGGTCAGGTCGTGTGGGGTTTTTTTTTCCATTTCGGTTACAAGTCGGGTTCGGATCGAGTCATGTTCGAGTCGGGTTTAATTTCGTGTATGGGTCTTATATAGTTGGGTCTATAGCAGTTAATCTCGGGTTTGGGGTCAACATTCGGATCGGATAATTTTCAAGTCGGTTAAAATTCAAGTCAAGGTTCACTCTTGGACATGGGTTAAGATCGAGTAAATAACGGATTTGGTCATCTCAAAATATTCAAGCGTAAAATATTTACTACACAGGTCGAGTCACTAACAAGTTATGTGGTAAAAATCGGGTTAAAGTCATTGTCGGGTCGGGTATCGTACCGGGTTCGGATCATTGTTCGGTCGGGTCAGTTTGGTTATCGGTCATCTTTTGGTCAGGTCTCGGGTTCGTGTTCGGGTCATACAACATCGAGTTAAAATCGGCTATCGATTTTTTTTGGGTCGGGTACAAGTCGGGTTTCGGGTTACTTGTTTAACCAAAATTTCGGGTCATGGTCGGTTACGGGTTTAGTCGGTTCAGGACGGGTTTTTGGATCGGGTCAGTTTTGGATGGCTCTATGTTTCTTTGTATTCCCAAACATTCTACATCACCTTCTTCTTCTTTCTCCTGAGTATTTTTCAAATCTGCTATCGCAGAAATCAAGTTATTAATTGATTGCGAACAACTTGCTATTTCTTTCCTTTTCGTTTAACCTTAACATCTTTCAGATGATCCTTGATACAACATGTGGGCTTCGTGTCACGGATGGTCTCCCACACCATCGCATGTAGCAAGATGCGAAACATCAAGCATCGCGAGGCATCACGGTGCACCGCTAAGAGTTAAGGCAAGGTCGTTGGGCACCACCGGGCAACGTGGTGTTCCATCAGAAATTGGGTCGTGTGGGTCATCAAGGCAACGGAGTGTATTGAGTGCACGGTCATGGGCACTGGCACTAGGGGCATAGGCAGCATCATGGGCCATGTGGGTGTGCCTGGGCGCTGGCAGCAAGTGGAGCACCAACCCCCTATAGAGGTTTATTTTGAATAGGGGGAAAATTCCTAGTGAACACCCGCATGAGAGTAATGTAATAATGGATTGTTTTGGGACCAAACAATATTCAAATGAGCTGAAACTTGGAGGTCCCACGTATTTTGGAATAAAGATGATGGTCGGACTAGATTTTGGGTTTCAGGCCCAAAAGGTCTGGTTGTGTAGCAGGTCAGTCCAGTTGTGCACTAGCAGATCAATCCGGTTGTGCACCGGAAAGTTCTAGAGTGCTCCGGATGGGTCTTGAGCATTCTAGCTTGGTTGTTTCTTGAAAGTTCTAGCTAGGGTGAATTTAGAACCTTAATGTACATATTAGGGAAGATGTTTCTAGATACCTCCTTGTATAGGTAGTTCCCTTGGAGGTGGGAACAATCTAGATGCTTGAAGGCTCTTGTATGTAAAGAGTAGTATATAATATTCTAAATTAGAAGGCTCTAGGGACTTGGGTGCCTTTTAAATAGGTTGCCACATTCATTTGTACAGCCAGCCAGTCATCAAACACTTGTACAGCTCTCTCTCTCTCTCTCAACCAATACAAAACATTCTTTAAAAGCCAAACACTTGTGCCTTAGCATTTTTCACACTTAAGCTTTCGTAGCATCACTTAGCATTAGCAGAGCATCGAAGTGTCTTGACTAGTTAGTCCGACGGGAGTGTGACGCTAGTAGGCACTAGGCAGTGTGTTAGACGAGGGAAAAATATCAGCACGTGACATTCGACTTAGATATCAACTTCACTTGAGCTACTCCCAATCTTATTAACTCTCAACAAAATTGATTAATTCAACAGAAAAAGAAACTTTCAAATTCACAAGTCAAAAACATGCAGAATAAACCAGGATAAAATTCAACAATACATCATACAAAAATTACACAAAATCAATCAAGGTCCAGAACATCAAACGAATCTACAACAAAATCAACCAAAAGTTTAAACATATAGTAAACCAAAGCAAACAGTAGCTGAACAACATTGATTAATTAAAATCTTAATCAACGCAAGCAGGAGCAGAACAAAATTGATTAAAAACAAAAAAAAAGGTTAAAATACAAGATTTGAAACTAAAGAATATTAGAAGAGAGAAAGAGAGCAAACCTCACCAGCGCCTCGCCAGCCGCCTTTGCATCTTCCTCTTCAATCAGTATAATTTTAGGAGTAAACCAAAAATTTCATAAATAATTAGTGATTAAACAAAAACAACAGAAATACAAAAAATCAAAACCAAAACAACAAGATCGAGAAATTTAGAAGGAAACAAAACAAAAAAATCATAAGAACTCACCAGAAACTTTGATGCGCCGCCCATCACCTCGTCCAGCAAACGGCCTCGACCGGCGCCTCTCCGCCTTTCTCTCCAAAACGACATGCAAATCAAAATTGCCAAAAAAATCAGTTAAGCAATAATTACGAAAACGAACCCCAACTGAAATTAGTTAAGCAAACCCGAAAGTAACCTATCTATTCTACAAATCGATATTCTGCATGAATTAAATTTCGATTATAAACCCAAAAACACGAAGTAATCAAAACACTAAAATTCTAAATCGAGTTCAAATAAGGAAAATTTTAAACGAAAAAGAAGGGTAATATACCTGTGAAAGGGGAGAGATCTTCCTGATGTTTAGATTTCATAGTGTTACCGCCGTTTTTTGCAAAGATCTTCCTGATGTTCAGATTCCAGAGTGTTTTCGCCATTTTTTGAAAAGATTTTCAAAAGAGAGAGAGAAACAATATGTATTTTCGCCATTTTTTGAGGAGATAAAAGAAGAACCGGGTTAAAGAGAGGAGGAATGAAGAAAAGATAGAAGAGAGCTGATGTGAGATCGGCGGTGGTGAGAAAAGAGAGAGAAAGGAAAACAAACTAAAAAATCTCTAAGAAAAGAGATGAGAGGAGTGAGCGGCGGTGAGAAGGAGAGAGAAAGTAAAACAAAAAAAAATAGGTTTAAGGAGAGAGAAAGAGAGCAACAAAATGAAATAGGGCTAGACTTTGGAAAGAAATGACCCAATTAATCTATTATCAATCTTTGAGAACGAAATGGGCCGGCCCATTCTCCGAAATAAGCTTAAAACGAAATGAATATATATCTCTTATTAACTTGACAAGTTGTGTTCGATTATAGATCCGTTATCCGAACTTTATTAAAACGCAAATGAATAGACTTTCATTTTCTCGGAAAATAAAAACATTAAAAAGCATCAAACCAAAATATTTTATTTTATTTTAAATTGAAATTTTTGTTTTAGCATAAAAGAAAAAACAAAAGGAAACAATATAAAATATATATTTCAATTTAAATTAAAACATTTTTTTAAGTAGAAAAGAAAAACAAAAGGCATCAAAATAATAAATTTATTTTATATTATATTTTAAATTAAAACTTTGTATTAGCATAAAAGAAAACTTGATTATAATCTATATAAAACTTAAAAGTTTTTTTTTTTTTCCAAAACAAATTATTTAGTAAATAACTTACATTATTCACTCTCCAATATACTTCGTACAACACGTGATTTTTAATTTACAAGTTTGTTACTGATTTTTAAAAAGGATATTGAAAGTGAGACAAATTGGAACAGGTGATTGGAAACATTATCGTTTCAATTTAATTACCATAAAAATTAGCAATATCAATATTACAACAATATATAGTATAATTAACTTATAAAAACTAAATTGATACGTGTAGTTTTAGAGTTTTGTAATGGACGAGAACGAAGATCAATGTATGCAAATATCTATATATTGGTAAATATTTATATTAATATTATTATTTTTAATTTCGTTTTATAGGTTGCTGCTTCGACTTACCATATTTGATAAAAGTGGTAATTTGAAAGTCACAATATTACACGTTCTTGCACAACACCTTTTAGGTTGTTTAGCTACTGAAATAAAATCAGTACTTCAACAGGTTTCAATCTAATACTCTGACAACATAATTTCTTTAATTAATTAACTCATGTTGTTTTTACATCTTAATATATTTTTTAATGTTCATGCAGCCTAATGGACGTAATCGAGTGATTGAAAAAGTATTTGCATGTTTCGGAAACAGAGATTTTTCATGGGTGCTACATCCACCAACTGGTGATTTTAATCCTGAACATTCGTATATGGTTGGTAATGTGTTGCATATCGATTGGGCGGAGGAGTGCATGTGGTTAAATAAGTATATTGCGAGCAAAAGAAGAAAGTGATACTTAATTACTAATTTGTATGTTTAATAACTTTACTTCAGTACTTCAATTTTGGTTTTTCGATGGGATATGTTAGTTGTAACAAAATAATGTTAACTTTTTTAATAGCTTTAATTGGTCATAAGATTCGATCATTCGTCATGTAAGGCTACGAGTATTGTATGACCTCAATATCGCAAAATATAGACTTTGCAAATGATTTTTAGTGCCTAATATTTGTAAAATTCCGCACGCATCGCGTGCATAAAATACCAGTGTTCTAGATTAGAAGGCTCTAGGGACTTGGGTGCCTTTTAAATAGGCTACCACATTCATTTGTACAGCCAGCCAGCCATCAAACACTTGTACAACTCTCTCTCTCTCTCTCAACCAATACAAAGCATTCTTTAAAAGCCAAACACTTGTGCCTTAGCATTTTTCACACTTAAGCTTTAGTAGCATCACTTAGCATTAGTCGAGTATCGAAGTGCCTTGACTAGTTAGTCCAACGGGAATGTGACGCTAGTAGGCACTAGGCAGTGTTAGACGAGGGAAAAATGTCAGCACGTGACATTCGACTTAGATATCAACTTCACTTGAGCTACTCCCTTTATGTTTCTCTGCTGATGCATACACGTCAGCCCATTTTTCACACTTTCATTTTCTTCCGACGAGTGTTAACAGTTTCCATGTTTTTAACTTTTATGGCTGATGTTACTCTTTCCGTCCCACATTACTCGTTACACTTACCTTTGTACAAAGTTTTAGGTGATAAGTGGTTGTTTGGTTATCAATTGTTCTTTTATTGAAAAAGTAGATATGATAGGAGTTAGTGGGATATTTTTTAATTGAATGAGAGGTTGTGAGAACAAAAAAAAAAGAAAATTAGTGGGAAGAGAAAGACAATATAATAATTGAGGGATATTCCTAATTTAGAAGTATAACGAGTAATTTAGGACAGACGAAAAAGAAATTGTAACTAATATGGAACAGAGGGAATAGGATTTGTTCCAATAATGTTTTAAAATTCAACGGATTCTTAGTTGGATGTTTCGAAATTGCACCCATCCTCACTTTGAGATGAAGGAATAGGAGTATTATTAGGGTGAGTTTATCCCTAGTCTTGAAGTGAGTCTTGAGGTGAGTCTCAAGCCTAAATCTTGGGATAATGTGGTAAAAGATTACCCCAAGTCTTGAAGTGAGTTTGAAAATCCAAGACTCACTCAAGACTCACTTAAGACTCCACTTTTTTCTTCCTCCAATCAAATCATGCCACATCATCAAACTTAATTTATCTTATTTCACCCAACTAAATTATTGATGGTTTATGTATTATTTTGTTTCATTTGCCTTTAAATTTATGTTCTAGATCTTTTGAATTTAGTATGTTGTATTATTGTTTCTAATTTGTACGAAATATATGTCAATTTCGAAATTAACATTTTCTGGTTTTTTTCATTTTTTTTTCTCGAATTATAAATTACTTTGTTTTAGAGCGGTTCAACATGGGCCCGGCCCGACCCGATCCGAAAATTACCGAGTTTTGGGCAGAAGATTCCGGCCCGATTCTCGAGCTCGACCCGATTTTTTTAAAAAAAAATTGCGGGCTTTGGACAATGCAAAACAAAAATTTTAATTATAAATTTGGCCTGGCCTGAAATTAGTCCGAAAAGCCCCTATTTTGGCCCGAAATAGCGGGTTTTGGGCATACAAAATTGGCCCGAAGCTTGGCCCGTCCCGCCTCGGCCGACATAATGGACGGATTTTTATGTCCTCAGGCCGACCCGAACCCGGCCCGGGCCGCATGTTGATCAGGTCTACTTTGTTTGTATATAAGAAAACATATTTTCAATATTATTTAGAAAATGTACAAAAAAAAAAGATATATACATAAAATATAATTTTAAGAGTTATGTGAGTCTGAGATGAGTCTGGGGATAATGTGTAAAAATAGGGTGAGTTTTTTGTGAGTCTGGATAATGAAAAAATTAGTGAAAAACTGATGTGGCAGAGTCTGAAGATTGGAGGTGAGTTTGGGGATAAACTCACCCTTAGGGTGAGTTTATCCCTAGTCTTGAAGTGAGTCTTGAGGTGAGTCTCAAGCCTAAATATTGGGATAATGTGGTAAAAGACTACACCAAGTCTTGAAGTGAGTTTGAAAATCCAAGACTCACTCAATACTCACTTAAGACTCCACTTTTTTCTTCCTCCAATCAAATCATGCCACATCATCTAACTTAATTTATCTTATTTCACCCAATTAAATTATTGATGGTTTATGTGTTATTTACTTATTTTGTTTCATTTGCCTTTAAATTTATGTTCTAGATCTTTTGAATTTAATATGTTGTATTATTGTTTCTAATTTGTACGGAATATATGTCAATTTCGAAAATAACATTTTCTGCTTTTTTTTCATTTTTTTCCTCGAATTATAAATTACTTTGTTTTAGAGTTGATCAACATGAGCCCGGCCCAACCCTGTCTGAAAATTACCGAGTTTTGGGCAGAAGATCCCGTCCCGATTTTTAAAAAAAACTTTGCGAGCTTGGACAACGCAAAACAAAAATTTTAGTTATAAATTTGGCCTGGCCCGAAATTGGTCCTAAAAGCCCGCTATTTTTGGCCCGAAATATCGAGTTTTGGGCATACAAAATTGGCCCGAAGCTTGGCCCGCCCGCCCGCCCGACATAATGGACAGATTTTTATGCCCTCAGCCCGAACCGAACCAAGCCCGACCCACATGTTGAACAAGTCTACTTTGTTTGTATATAAGAAAACATTGTTTCAATATTATTTAGAAAATGTACCCCAAAAAAAATATATATAAAATATTATTTTATGAGTTAAGTGAGTCTGGGGATAATGTGTAAAAATAAGGTGAGTTTTATGTGAGTTGGTGGAAAGCTGATGTGACAGAATCTAAAGATTAGAAGTGAGTCTGAGGAGAAACTCACCCTTATTACATATATTAGGAACTTGTTGAGAAAGTTGGAAATTTGGAAGATTGGGGTGAAAACTGATGGTTATTTCGATAATATTGCATTAACATTTGCAATTGGGATGAGATACAGTATTCGGATCAACTTGAAAAGTTTTAGGATTTGTTTAGGCGTTGGTATTATTTGACAAGATCGGGTTATTCGAACATGGATCATTCGAACGATCATTCAGAAATACTGGACTTTGGGTGAGAACGAGAAGGTGAATGGAAAATGTAGAAATACAAACGAAATCCAAAAAATTGGAAACGCTAACCCTAACTTTAACACTAAGCTAATCAACCCTAAAATCATTCCCCGGCGCGGCAGGGTTAGGGATAAGCTCTGTTGAAGACCCAAAACACTAGACCAAAATTGAAATCGCTGGCTAACTAAACTAGAACCTACGGATTGCAAATGACCCAATACGTTTCACTTCGGCTCGTTAATGTTCACGAGCACTCGATTATCGCTCATTAATTACTCGTTTATAAGACCGTTTATAATTCGCTCTAGCTCGAAAAAATAATTTAATGAAATAAAATATAAGTTTTTAAAAAAAATATATGACACTTGTCAAGAAATGTATAAAACGGAAACGAATCTATCATGTAATAATATCCCATATAATATTCCATTCATACATATTTTGTGAAATTTGAATAAAGCTCGTTAGCTCGAACTCTCGGGTTCAACCTCGAGTTGATCTCAATCCTAATGCTTAGCGAACAAAGCTCAAACAACAATTTGCAAAGCTCGGTTAAAGCTCGAGACAAGCTTGAACCATGAAAATCCTTATCAAAGTGCTCCAATTTTCATGGAAAATATCCTAACATTCGAAAGTTGAAATTTCTTCCAAGCAATGAAATATGCATAGGATCACCTAATATGAAAGACTAAAAGAAGACAAACACCCTGAAGAAATTGTTAACCCTACTCACAGATCACTATGAATAAATACTTTACACTTCTCATCTCAAAAGTTAGTGAACACTTCATATGCTCGCACCTTTGCCCACATTATTAGATATATTAAATAAAGATGGTATCTACATAAGTGGTGAAACAAGGGTGATGAAATATTCAACAGAGCTGCATATATCCTATAGAAACACATATATCATTTAGAAACACAGCTTAAACACCACAAAAACAACTCATTCTTGAGCCATACGTAAGCTGCAAAGAAGATAACCAACATCACTTTGTTCAGGAGGGACCAGCAATGCTTAAGCGAATCATGAAATTCTAATTCAGTCACTAACAAAGTACCAAACCAACAACAATTCTTCTTGAAAAGCATTAGCCCTACAAGTATACCCCTAAATCTACTCTAAGCAAAGCAAAACCTTACCTTTACCATTCAACTTCAGGATTAAACTTTAGAACACCAACAAACTACACCAATATTATGTTGGCAAATCAAAGCTTCCCCCAAATTACAAGGCATGTCAACAGCAAAAGCTTCAATGAGTTTATAGGTTTTTGAAACCCTGGAATTAGTAGGTAATTTCACAGAAAGTTGGTCATTTAAACTGGTCAAATTACAGAAAATTAGTTAAGCCAACTCAGCTCGGGCAGCAATTGAAGACTCAAATCCCACACTGATCAATTGAAGACTCAAATCCCACACTGATCGTAAATCGTAAACAAGGGAGATTAAACACTACTACATAACTTCTCCATAAAATTGTAATAGTATGTTAACCTAACCATACATTAAAGTGACAAATTCACAATTTTCCAAATTAGAACAAACAAATGGAGGAACAGGCGAGCACTCTCTGTTGTAAATTTGTAATATTACCCCAACCATTTGATGAAATTCCATACCCACAAACTAGTTTGATCATCAATCAGTGACACTAAAAAAAGAGCATTTAAAACACTATAAGTCAGTACCGGGCATACGACTGTACGAGTATGTATTTTTCTGCATACTGCCTACAAAAATCAGTTCTTCTCACTTTTAATCTACCAGTATGCTCACCTAAATACTTCCTAGAATAGCGATTTCGAAATCAATCGAACAAAAAAACCTAATTCAACATATCTATAACCAAAACAAGCTATCAATCATCAATGCATCGACATAAACAGGAACAAAAGTCAGATAAGAAATTGCATATCATAAAGAAAATCCTCAAAGTACGACATAATTTCATCAACAAATTAAGCCCAAAATTTCCGTAATTTCAAAATTATCAAACTTACATATTAAAAGACATTGTTCGCAAATTTAAAACCCTAAATCCGAAATAATCAGTACCTCCTGGCACCACCAGCACCACGTCCGAAACCACCAGCGGCAGCAACAACAGGGGCAGGCTCAGCAACCATCTGAACAACACCGGGCAAATCAGCCATGCCAAGAGAAGCAAGCATATCAATGGTTTCCTTATCAACCTCAATGTGATCGATTTTAATGGCGGATTCATCAGGTACGAAGTCCATGCGTCTTTCTCTCTCTTCTTCCTGCAACTTCAGCGAGATCCCACGAACTGGGCCCTTCTGGATTCGTTTCATGAGATGGGTGGAGAATCCTGCGATCTTGTTGCGCAGCCTCTTTGATGGGATAATGGCCACCTCTTCTAGAACCTTCTTGTTGGTGTGGAAATCCAATGTCATCTTTGAGTAGTACTTCTCGATCACTTGGCGTGAGGATTTCTTCACAGTTTTTGTGCGAACTCGACCCATTTTTCCTCAGAGTGAGAAAGAGCGCACAGAGGAGGAAGATGAAGGAGACGAAGGAGAGAGAGTGAAAGCTGCTGCGGGTGAGATATGAATGTGTAGAGATTATTAGGGTTTTAGCCTTTTGTTCTTCGTTAAATTGGGCCGAACATCGGAGTTTGGTAGTGATTAAAATACAGGCCCAAATCGATCCATTTACTTGTCGCGAACTCAAAAAACACGACTTCTAATCACGACTTCTAATACTTTACCACCAATTCTTAAATGGACTTGGTCCACACTAAATTTATTGTGGATCACGCCTTAAAATAAAGTATTTACACTAATATAAACTTGGTCCACGCTAACTTACGTGGACCAGGGCAACGGAGTAATTTGTATGGGCAACATGTGTAACTGTCACGTGACAGTTATTTTGTGATTTTAAATAGTAATTATATGCGTATTATAGTAACTACTCCGTATGTGTTTTAAATAGTTACTATGTGTTTTGTAGAGTTTTAATGCGATTTGTGTCTAGCCCACTTTATATACGTTTTAAACTTTTTTATTTTTTCAACATTTCAGATCTACATTCTGTTCATTTCTCTCTCTTCATTTTCTCTCTATGCTTTTCAAAATTTAGCCCAAATTTCTAGATTTTGTTCGATTTTATTCGTAATTATCTTATAATTCTTATAATTGGATCTATTATATGAGGAAAAATTGGAGGAAGTAGTAGATCAAGAAGGAGGTTCGTCGTTGCCAAAACCGAATCGAAGAATTTGCGCTCGTCTACAAATCTTCGCTAGAATTTTTAGAGATCACATCTCGGTTTGTTGTTTTTTAAATAATTTTAAGTATATTTTTATTTAAAATTGAAAATATTTGTTGTTTTGGAGAAATTAATGTTTGTGTTTTGCCGAAATATCGTTTTCACTTCGCGAATTCGATAAGTGAATTCACGATTTTAAATAGGAACTATATGAGTAATACAGTAACTATATGGTTTAAAGAGGTACTATGTAATTTTAATGGTTACTATATGTGTACAATAGTTATTATTTTGTTGAGTGATTTGAAATGTTTGTTGTTTTATTGAAATTATGGTTAGTGTTTCACATAGTTAGTATATAAATGATATAGTTACCTTTAATTTACGTTGCGAAATAGTGTTTTTAATAGTCACTGGAATGTTCGTTGTGTTTATGTTAGTAGTAGTTTTTAGAGTAACTATTTCTTTTAAAAAGTTACTATAACTTTAAAACAGTAACTGTATGTTTAAAATAGTTACTATATTATTTCGAAAGTTATTATAAGTTTAAAACAGTAACTATGTGTTTAAGATAGTTATTATGTTATGAACAGTTTATAGTGACTTTTTGATAAATAATAGTTACTATACGATTACATTATGTACTATGTTATTTAGAGTATGTTTTTGTCCACTTCTTAGGTAGTGGCTATATGATTATAATGGTTACTATATGTGTACAATAGTTACTATATTATAATAATAGTCCCTATGTTTTATATAGTTACTATATGTTTTATATAGTAACTATATTTTTGAAATAGGTACTATGTTTATTTTATCATGATTTGTTACCATATGTTTATTTTCTTCAATAGTTACTATATTATTTATATAGTTACTATATGTTTGAAATATGTATTATGTTTGTTTTATCATGATTAGTTACCATATGTTTATTTTCTTCAATAGTTACTATATGTTTGAAATATGTATTATGTTTGTTTTATCATGATTAGTTACCATATGTTTATTTTCTTCAATAGTATTTGTATGTTTTATGTAGTTACTATAGGTTTGAAATAGTTACTATTTTAATTTATTATGTTCTGTGCATGTCTTTGATGTTATTCTATATTTTTAGTGATAAACTTACTATATTATTATCACACCAACTATGTCTGCGACTATGTGACTACATGACCATGAATAATATTTATAGGTATTATATCTTGTATAATAGTAACTATATGTTTGATATAGTTATTATGTATATTATAATGTTCTTTTTATGTTCTTTGTTGTCCTCTATGTTATTATTAATAAGAGTTACTATGTTATGATCACATTAACTATATGATCATAACAATAACTATATATGCAACTCTGCTAATATATGACTATCATTAATATTAAAATATACTATATCATGTATAATAGTAACTATATATTTTTAATAGTTACTATGTTGTCATTTTGTTCTTTTATGTTCTTTTTTTTTGTCTCTATGTTATTAGTAATAAGAGTGACTATATTATTATGACAGTAACTATATAACTATAACAATAACTGTATCTGCAATTCTGTGAATATCTTACCACCATTCATTCTAAAAGTTACTGTATGATGCATAATAGAAACTATATGTTTTACATAGTTACTATGTCAATTTTTCACACTTAAATGTTAAATTATTAACTTAGTTTATATATTATTAATTCAGAAATACAAAGATGATTCATCTAGAATTGAAGTCGTGCGAAGAATAACTTTTGCAAGGAAAACAGAAGCAATAGAAGAAGAAGAAGAAGAAGAAGAAGAAGAAGAAGAAGAAGAAGAAGAAGAAGAAGAAGAAGAAGAAGAAAATTTTGGCAACAATGAAAACCAAGGACGTGGTAGAGAAAAGAGAGGACGCGGACGTTGAAGGAGAGGACGTGTTGGTGTAAAGAAGGGACGTGGACGTGTTAGTACTTTTTAGTTCAAAAACATTTGAGTTTAATGTGTCTTATTGAATAGATGTAAATAATTAGAATGCCGTAGCTAAAAACAACTAATCATGTAGTTAATGTTTTCTTAATTATTGTTAAAGAGTTATAATTGTTAGGTTATGATACATATGACAATTCATAAATCATGCGGAAACAACCATTAAGCCAGGAATACATATTATTTACACACAATCATATAGCATAATTTAGATGCATACTCTTTGTTGCGTGCCTTCCCTAGCTGCGCCCGAACCGAACAAGAACAAGTCTTTAGGACTCCAAGTGTCGTCCCTCCGTAGATAGTCCACAGCACGTCCGGATCCGCCTTAAGATTGACCAACTAGAATCGCCCCTAAGGTACTATAAATTTTCGGCATTTTTGAGCAAGATGTGTGACTGAATTTTTTTCCTCTCAAAACTCACTTTGAATACTTGAATTACTCGTTATAAATTGTGAACCCAGGCCACATATTTATAGGGGTATGGAAAGAGAATTGGAATCCTATTAGGATACGAATTAATTAAATTAGAATTATAATAAAACTCTTATTTAATTAATTTATCAAATAGAATTAGGAATTTAATCATTAAACGAATTCTGCACGTTTTAGGTTTCGTACGCGAACACAAACACTTACGCGAGCATGACCCGCAAGCGTGCAGGCCATGCCCGCGCACAGCCCACACGGCCGCACGGCCCACGCGAGCTACAAGCCCACGCGAGCTGCAGCAATGCTCGCAGCCCACTGCTCGCAGCTGCGCGCGCTGCGCGCGCTGTGCGCGCTGCCACGGCCTGCTGGGCCTTGCCTTGCGCTGGGCCTGGCGTGGCCTTGGCTGTTCGTGTGGCGCGCTTGGCTTGCTGGGCGATGGCCTGGCTTCGTGCTGGGCCCTCGTCCGGCAGGCTTCGTCCGATGCTTATTCGTACGATACGCTTCCGATTAAATTCCCGATTCCGGA
Organism: Spinacia oleracea; assembly: GCF_020520425.1. Classification (NCBI taxonomy): domain Eukaryota; kingdom Viridiplantae; phylum Streptophyta; class Magnoliopsida; order Caryophyllales; family Amaranthaceae; genus Spinacia; species Spinacia oleracea. The sequence continues at coordinate 23,797,127 of NC_079491.1, read as the reverse complement.
ATTTATTTCCGATACGAACAATATTTAATATTTTCGATTCCGGAATTAATTTCCGTTTTGAACAAATATTTAATATTTCCGTTTCCGGAATTATTTTCCGATTCCGATAATATTTCCGATTCTGACAATATTTCCGTTTCCAGCAATATTTCCGATTCCGGCAATATTTCCATTTCCGATAATATTTTCCGATACGTACCATGTTTCCGTTTCCGGCAACATCTACGACTTGGATAATATTTATATTTCCGATACGATCCATATTTCCGTTTCCGGCAATATCAACGTTTCCGGAGTATTCATTTCTTGCCTGTGACGATCTCAGCTCCCACTGAAACCAAGATCCGTCGATTCCGAATATCCATAGTTGGAGTATTTAATGTCATTAAATACTTGATCCGTTTACGTACTATTTGTGTGACCCTACGGGTTCAGTCAAGAGTAAGCTGTGGATTAATATTATTAATTCCACTTGAACTGAAGCGGCCTCTAGCTAGGCATTCAGCTCACTTGATCTCACTGAATTATTAACTTGTTAATTAATACTGAACCGCATTTATTAGACTTAACATAGAATGCATACTTGGACCAAGGGCATTATTTCCTTCAGTCTCCCACTTGTCCTTAGGGACAAGTGTGCATTTCCTAATTCCTTTGTCGCTCGATGCTTGCTCTTGAACATAAGGTAAGAGTTGTCATCCTTATTATGTCCAGAGGTGTTCCTCGGTTTCAGAGTTCAACTGATCAAATAAACAGATAATCATAGTCTATGATTCATCCGAGCACGGCCATGCATTTCACAGTTTCTAGCTCTCCGAGTGGCCTTGTACAACTTTTAAGCATCTCATCCCGATTTATGGGAGGACAATCCCAATCTTGCGATCTTGAGATTAGACTTCGTTTGATAGGTGATTACCTGAGCGTTGCCTTTATAGCCTCCTTTTACGGTGCGACGGTTGGTCAACGTCAAAGCAACCAGTTCTCAAACAAGTAATCTCAAATCACTCAGGTGTTGAGGATTTAGTGTCTAATAATTTTAATGAAATTTACTTATGACAGATTTTCATCTCTTACAGTAAAGTTTCATAGGTCTTGTCCGATACTAGTCTTCCCAAAGTAAGTATCTATGCAAATGATTATGACATTGCCATGTCCACATAGTTCAAGAAACAGAACTACTAGTCATCTTGCATTCTAGTCGTCTAACATTTTCTATGCGTCCAACTTTATAGAAAACTCCGACTAGGGACCATTTTCAACCTTTGACATTCAAGTTCACTTGATAGACATTTCTTAGTCACAGGACTGGTCCTGACAGTCTATCTTGAATATATCGTCAAATTGAAGGGACTCATCATTTAATACTAAACCAAGATTAAGTGGAATATGAAAATACATTTCATATATGATAAATGTTCAACCCCAATGTTTTATAACCATGGGCCTCAAACCCATCTTCTAAAACAATTCATGGAATTCAAAGCTATGCTTGATTTCCAGTGCTACAACGTGAGTGTTGCTTCTCACTTGTTGCATAGGTTTAGTTATCATGCTTTGCCAATCTTAATATCCTTTTCATCGAATGTTCTTCGAGATATGATGATAAGATCTTTTCGAGTTTGTTTATTATGTGATCTAGTCTTTCTTACTTCGATGGTGGTTTTACTCATTTTGCAATGAAGAACCATCAAGTTAGCAGACGTTTTTCTTGCTTCAAGAGTGGTTCTACCCATTTTTCAATGAAGAACCATCAAGCCAGCAGATAGGTGATCTACCCAAGTTCAGTGAAGAACTTTAAACAACCCTGTTTTATTGCTTTTTAGGCAATAATTACTTTTACTTCAACTGTTTAGGTTGCTAGTGATGCTTTGTTTGGATTTGCTTATCCAAGCAGTTCACAGATATGTGGAAGACTTTCTAGCTGTATCTTAGAACATAGAAATTAATATTTTAATTTCTCACGCAACAACTCATGGTCTCCAACCCATGTTGCCATTTTCAAAACACGATGCTCTATAGCTCGTCCTTATCAATGGTTAACTCCAAAGGGTCTTGCTTGATCCTTTGCCAGTGTTTATGCGTGTAGCATCAATATTTAGCATATATTTATTTCCTTGAATCAAGAACTATTCCTATGTACCTTTTCAAGTACCATAAGTATTCTTGATCTCAATCTAGTTGATCTTTACTTAGATCAATAGAGATTGGTATATGTTCGTCATGGCTAAAGTCATACGATACGTTTTTGGCGATCCTCATATTATATCATACATGATAAATTCTTTTGCAGAATAATTCCCAATTGAATTCTATTCATGTAACTTTAGCTCATTCAATTTCAGTAGATACTGAATCCAGCTAAATTCTTTGACATAAAATATAGGTGAAGAATCTCACTTAGATCCTTTGATGTTTTAACTTAGTAAATGCTTATACATAGTTCAAACATTCTTTACTTAGATTTATTCACATGGGTCGAATATCTCCAATGGAGTCTTTCGTGTTTGATTTAGTAAATGCCATTACTTAATCCAAAACAATATTATAAGATCTTTGTAAATAGATCTTAGTACCCAGTATGAACTAAGTTTCGCCTTGGTCCGTCATTGATGAATAATCTCAAATCTAAGTATTTAGCATTTGAATGTTATTTCACAATAGAGAGATATGTGTGTGATACACATAGGACCAATTAAGTTTTATGTACTCCCACTAAACTTCTTATATATCTATAAGAATCATGTACATTTTATGAAACTAAAATACTTATTAGTTTCACTAAAATACATTTCTAATTCTCAATTGCTTGCTTAAATCTGTACTTAGATTTTATAAACTAGCTTTTCTTTTCAAGCATTTATTTGGATCCACAAATCCTATGACATACCATGTACATAGTTTACTCCAACATTTGATTGAGGAATACATTTTGTCATCCAATTGCTATATGTACCAATATGTAATCATTGCTTGAATATAGACTTGAGCATTACGATTATGCATGAGGTTTCAACACAATCCATGTCATGAATTTGCTTGTAACCTTTAGCAACTAATCTAGCTTTGTGTGTGAACACAATTTCATGTTTGATGGTTTTTATCCTTGAAACAAACTTGCAACCAATAGGTGTGAAACTATTCTTGCAAATCAACAAAATTTTAATTTTGTCATCAAAACATTGAGTATGTTTTATGGCCTCTAACCATTAAACATTTGAGTCTATATATGGCCTCTAACCATTTTAGGGAATTTGGGTTTCGTCATAGCTTTCTTACAGGTCACAAACTCATTAATTTACATGATAATAGTTTGACTGCAAGTTGTAGGTTTCTTCACTATCTAATAGAAGAATATCATAGTTTCATTGACCAGAACTCTATGTTTCTTTACTATCTAATAGAAGAATCTCATAGTTCCAGTGACTTGAACTCTATGCCTACTTGGGTATAGAACATCAAACAATAGAATATCAATAGCTACTTGAAAGTCCTTTGAATATTCTGTTCTCCTTGAAGCACTTGTAAAGTCTTCTAAGAGATGTCTATTCTTTAAAACCACTTCTAAAGTCCTTAAAGAATAAGTTCGGATTTTCTGAAGCACTTCGAAAAGCCTCCGGAATGTCCGTTTATGTTTGTTGTTCGCCTCGAAGACTTTCGAGGTCTATTTTCTCCCACTTGTCATTTTGGAAACGAATCTCCAAAAGGACATTATTTCGAGCAAACAAACATTATGTTCTCAAAAATTCATGGTAGAAACAATACCCTTGTGTTTCATTTGAATAAATCATAATGAAACATATATCTATACTTGAGCCTTAGTTTGTCGAATGACAAACACTAAGCTCCCACTGAGTTTTGCAACTCTCTAGATATATTTTATGAAAAGTTATTCTAAAATTAATTTTCAATAGCTTTGACGAATTTGGTTTAGTTTGGTGGTAGTTGGGCATTTTGTTTTAGAAATTATAGGAAAAGTCTTTATGATTCATCATTGATCGAATCAAGTACTAATTGACTTCGATCATTCCAACGTAGATATGCCATATCTTATGGACCTAGATTGTGAAATTATAACACACAATCATTGATGATCATATTTGGTCTCAAGTAATCATCAACATGATCTAACCTAGATCTTTATGATTTCTTGCCAAGTGGATTTTATACTTCTGAATCTTTGAACTAGCCAAACAGATTTAACTTATATCACATTTGAGTAAATAAACCTATATTCACTCAAATCCATGTGAAATAATAAAGTCATAAAATCTTTCTTTAGCTTTGAACTCTATTGTCTAGGCGTTCTAACAATAGTTCATATCTTTTGTTACTTTCAACAAGTAAGACTAGTTGTCTTAAATTGATTTAGAAATCAATAAACTTTCAAAAGTCCATCAAAATAGAGCTTTTGAATGTTAACTTATTGATATGGTCTAAGCAACAATGCCAAAGATTAGTGGAACTCAAATCAAGGGGTTGATTTGAACCTAGTAAAGTTCTTTAAAGAGTTGTTTGTTTTAATCAAGCATATTGACTCATCCCGTAAATGACCATTTCATTCAAATAAACAAACAAACAAGCATTGTTTTTGTTCTTCTGAATGTGAGTCTTTCTGTGTTTGAAGCAGAAATTTAGGTATGCTGATTATGGAACAAAATAGCCATTAAGTTCCAACCTTTTAAAGGACTTAAAACAAACTAGATGACCCTACAACTAATGTAGCATTGCCATGCTTCATTTCCCACTTGTAGGTCATTAGTGTATCCTAGCTTCCATTGCTTGAGTTATTACCGAAGTAAGAACCTCAAGCGGTATATGATACCAAGGAAGTTTGATTGCTAGGTCACTTCTCTTTAAACATAAACTTATAGGTAGAAACGGAATCGTAATTCCTTTCATTTGTTCCTCGTTTTCCTATTTCTTGTACCCTTTCTTATAGTCTTAAGAATTGAATTCTTTAGTGTTGACTTTTATACTTTGTTAGACATGTCCAATGTCACCCCAACAAGGTTCTTTACCATTTAATTTATGTTGAACATTCTGTTTCAACTAGATGATCTTACCAGAAGCTTCTAAAGTTCTCTAAGCATCGATCTATTCGAATGTCTAGGGACTAGACTCATTCGAGAATTAAATGGACAAAGATATTAGGTTGTTAACCATTGGTAAAGCTGAGCGTTTTAAGCTCAATGCTTTATGATCTCAAAACTACATTGTATTTTGAATTCACAAGCACCAATTGGTTCGCCATTCGATTTTGATACTCGAAAACAACCATAAAAGTCGATATAAGAAACGTACATTTTGAATTGCTCACTTTCTCTCATTTCCGTGAATCGTTCTTGGATTCACTACCAATCGAGGAAATTTACTGTTACCTTTCTAAAAGGATTTATTGCAGTGCAAGATATTTAATTATAAACAATAATTAAAACATACATTGAAGCATGTAAAGTCTAAACATTTATCATGAGTAATAACTTGAAAATTAAAGCAATCATGCAATTTCAACAAGTTATTAGCATTTTATTCGAATTTATTGTTCCGGCAGATGTGAATAAAATGATTCCAAGACCCTAAAACCATTGAAGAATTAAGCACAGTTTGTCGACTCAATTCTAAAACATTTTAGGTAAGCAAAAGCCTTTTGCTAATAGTCTAGAAACTACTCTTGGTTGATAGGTACGTCTAAGAACTTATTAGGTAAACCTATCGATTTTGCCACGACATAAAAGGACTCCTCACTTATATCGTTGAGTTTCACCAAAACTAACATGTACTCACAATTATTTGTGTACCTTGCCCCTTTAGGACCAATAAGTAACACCTCGCTGGGCGAAAACTATTACTAGATTGATGTAAAGGATATCCAAGCAAGTGTATATTTTGGCATGGCACCTTTTAACTCAATTTTTAAGTTTGGAACTTAAGGCTCTTACTATGTTGGTTAGATTTTAAGTGAACTAAAATCCTTAATCATGCAACATAATCAAGCTTTTGATCTCATGCATTTTAAGACATATTTAAAAGCAATAAATAACTTAAAACATGCATAAGATAAATGTGATCTAGTATGGCCCGACTTCATCTTGAAGCTTTAACTTCAAAGTCCGTCTTGAAAATCTCCGTGGGAGGCACCATTTTCTTCAAATAGGATAAGCTATAATTAAAACTAATTACAACTATTTGATGGTACGCAGACCATATTTGAATTGAAAAACAACTTTGGTACTTTAGACCAATTACATTCAAATTAATGGTACGCAGACCATATTTTCTATCCTATTTGGGCCATACTAGTCACTTCATAACCTGCAAAACAGTACATATACAATATATATCATTCACCCATTCATTATCATGAATGGCCCACATAGCTGGTTAGTAAAACACATTATGCATCACGTAAACATTTGCAGCAATTAATCAAGGGCACCAATAATCTACCAATTATTCAGTCCTTATTAATTCTAATCAAGTTGTTTTAACCTTAAGGATTTGTAGACCTAATCAAGAGTTTATGACTAAAAAGCGCTCCCACTTAAACCAATAAATTCATATTCTTTACTAATTTTAAACATAAAAATGTATTTCTAGTCTAACCGGAAACATACAAATTTAATTAAAATTTAAAGCTCATATAAATTTATAATTGAAACCAAAAATTTTAATTTGATTTCAGTCGTATTTAAATTAATTCACGATTTTAATTTTAGTAAAATAATTAGAATAAATAAAATTTATTATAATTACAATATTCAAAATTAAAATCCAAGAAAATAATTTAAATTATTAATTTTAAAATTAATTAAAATTACGTAAACTGAAAATTTCAAATTAAACATTCAAAACGATCTAATCGCAACGCAAACACCCTACGCATCGCACGCCCATGGGCCACACGCACACAGCCATCGCTGGCCATGTGCGCGCAGCCCATGCGCTCGTCGCATAGCTGCTGCATCTACCCATCGCAAGCCATCGCACAAGTTGGTGCTCGCTGCGCGCGCGCCAGCGCTCGATGCACGCGAGCCATCGCTCGCTGTGCGCGCTCGCCAGCGCTTGCTGCGCGCGCTCCAGCGCTCGATGCACACGAGCCATCGCTCGCTGTGCGCGAGCCATCGCTCGCTGCGCGCGATCGACGCTGGGCGCAGCGCTCGTGGCACGCGAGCTTGCGCTCGCTGCGCGCGAGGCTGCGCGCGCTTGCGCGAGGCAGTGCGCGTTGTGGCGCAGCTCGCTTGCTGCCCACACGCGACTGTCGTGCCTTGCCTTCGCCCATGCCCATTCGTCCATAGCTCGTGGCCCACGACACAAGGCAGGGCTGCTGCCTTGTGCTCGTGCACCATGCCCTTGCTCATTGCATTCGTGCCGCACGGGCGACGAGCTCCCTTGCTCGTCGTCGCATGCCCGCACTATACAACACCCCTTAAGGGTAACACGAAGCGTCCATTGCTTTGTGCATGCAAGTTATATGAACGAATCGCATAAAAATTTAAAATTTATATTTAAAATTAATGACAAATTAATAAATTAATATTAATTTCATAATTTTAGGGCGAAAAATCGAAAATTTATTATTCAATTGATTTCCGATTATCATGGATTCAAGCCTAGGTCATAAAAATTTAAAATTTATCATAAATTTACAATTTTTATGGTGGTTTTTAATCATAGGTTTCTAATTAAATTATAATTAATTATGAAAATCAAATTAATTCTAAATTATTCTAATTTTCAACTAATTAATCATAATTACAAATTAGATTGCATAATTAACAAGGCTAGGCATTCAAACTTGTTAAACATATACAGTAGGTCAATCAAAAATTCAAGATTTATCAACAAGAATCGCAAATATTTAATTTAACATCTTAAACTTACGAAATTTTGCATTCGAAAAACTAAAACCTTCGAAAAGTCATAGTTAGGCTTCGAATTTGAGAATTCTGGGTTCGGCAGAAAAATATTCTTTTTGTCAAAATTTTAGAATGCCTTTTACATGCGGAATTGACACAAAAATCACTCGATTTGGATGAGTAACGAAGAAACTGCCGAAAAACTGCGTACGTATAATTAAATAAACGCAATTTGCAATTAATTAACAATTACGAAAATTAATCACCCCTTTTAATTCTTGCAAATTTGTAATATTTAACCATGTTCATGCAATTTAGATTATGAAAATAATAAGAGGCTCGTGATACCACTGTTAGGTTATGATACATATGACAATTCATAAATCATGCGGAAACAACCATTAAGCCAGGAATACATATTATTTACACATAATCATATAGCATAATTTAGATGCATAATCTTTGTTGCGTGCCTTCCCTAGCTGCGCCCGAACCGAACAAGGACAAGTCTTTAGGACTCCAAGTGTCGTCCCTCCGTAGATAGTCCACAGCACGTCCGGATCCGCCTTAAGATTGACCAACTAGAATCGCCCCTAAGGTACTATAAATTTTCGGCATTTTTGAGCAAGATGTGTGACTGAATTTTTTTCTCTCAAAACTCACTTTGAATACTTGAATTACTCGTTATAAATTGTGAACCCAGGCCACATATTTATAGGGGTATGGAAAGAGAATTGGAATCCTATTAGGATACGAATTAATTAAATTAGAATTATAATAAAACTCTTATTTAATTAATTTATCAAATAGAATTAGGAATTTAATCATTAAACGAATTCTGCACGTTTTAGGTTTCGTACGCGAACACAAACACTTACGCGAGCATGACCCGCAAGCGTGCAGGCCATGCCCGCGCACAGCCCACACGGCCCACGCGAGCTACAAGCCCACGCGAGCTGCAGCAATGCTCGCAGCCCACTGCTCGCAGCTGCGCGCGTTGTGCGCGCTGCCACGGCCTGCTGGGCCTTGCCTTGCGCTGGGCCTGGCGTGGCCTTGGCTGTTCTTGTGGCGCGCTTGGCTTGCTGGGCGATGGCCTGGCTTCGTGCTGGGCCCTCGTCCGGCAGGCTTCGTCCGATGCTTATTCGTACGATACGCTTCCGATTAAATTCCCGATTCCGGAATTTATTTCCGATACGAACAATATTTAACATTTTCGATTCCGGAATTAATTTCCGTTTCGAACAAATATTTAATATTTCCGTTTCCGGAATTATTTTCCGATTCCGATAATATTTCCGATTCTGACAATATTTCCGTTTCCGGCAATATTTCCGATTCCGGCAATATTTCCATTTCCGATAATATTTTCCGATACGTACCATGTTTCCGTTTCCGGCAACATCTACGACTTGGATAATATTTATATTTCCGATACGATCCATATTTCCGTTTCCGGCAATATCAACGTTTCCGGAGTATTCATTTCTTGCCTGTGACGATCTCAGCTCCCACTGAAACCAAGATCCGTCGATTCCGAATATCCATAGTTGGAGTATTTAATGTCATTAAATACTTGATCCGTTTACGTACTATTTGTGTGACCCTACGGGTTCAGTCAAGAGTAAGCTGTGGATTAATATTATTAATTCCACTTGAACTGAAGCGGCCTCTAGCTAGGCATTCAGCTCACTTGATCTCACTGAATTATTAACTTGTTAATTAATATTGAACCGCATTTATTAGACTTAACATAGAATGCATACTTGGACCAAGGGCATTATTTCCTTCAATAATTACTCTTACTTTTGATATTATTACTCTTTTTTATTTCAGTAATTATATGAAATAATAGTAACTATAATCGAAAAAGTTACTAGATAACCTCTAAAGCATCTATATTATATTGTTTATTTTAAAATATACTTCGTAGTAATTGTTCTACAGTTAAAATTAATTCTCTACATGATTTAGTTACTCTTCAGATAGAATAGTTATTCTTATCGAAATGGCTATATTATTATTTTTTCATAGTTACTATTATGAAGATATAGTTACTTTACGGAACATATAGTTACTCTTTGGATAAAATAGTTATTCTTATCGAAATGACTATATTTTTTTCATAGTTACTATTATGAACATATAGTTAATTTACAAAAATACCCTGGTCCACGCTAATTATAGTGTGGACCGGGTCCATACAAGTGGGATTGAAAATAAAGTCACCAATTTGTTTCTAATTTATTTTGGCATTTATTATGATTATTATAAAAAAAAAATCAAATTATTGTCGTTGATACATCTTCTGCTTGAATAATGTGCTTTTAAATCACAATTCGCTTTTAAAAGCATAGGGTTACTATATATGTTTCAAAAAATGATTACTATGTTTAAGAATTTTGGTGTTTAATTTATTATAGTTACTATATGAACAATAAATGTCACTATGAGTGTAAAAATGGTACTAGAGAAAACTATTGATTTTAGGTCCACACTAATATTACTATGGACCAGGTCCACGGAAGAATAATTCATGGCCCTGTTTGGTAACTAGAGGTTAGCGTTTAGCTGTTTACTGTTCACATTAGCAGTTAGCTGATTACCTTTTTGTTTAGCAGATTTGACTGTGGATTTGACTAGCTGATTATATAAATGTGTTTGGTAACAATTAGAGGTTTCTTAAAGATTTTTTACCATTTTATTGTGCAAAATGACAATTATAGACATTGGTCTTTTGTAACATTTTTTTTATTTTTGCTTGAAATGTAAAGAGTTGTCAGTTGCTATAAATTACACATTTATTAATCACAAAACAAAGAAGTATATAATCACCTTTTTCCACCTTCTCTAAGGCCTTATTTGGTTGGGAAGAATTGGAAGGAAAAGAAAAGAAAGGAAAGTTAAAATAAGATTTCCTGTATTTGGTACAAATAATTATATGGGAAGTGAAAGGAAAGGAAGGGAATTGGAAGGAAAGCTCCTTTATAAAATTTTCACTTTCCTTTCCTCCCAAAATTGGAGGAATTCAGAAGGAAAGAGAAAATTAAAAGCTGTCATTTATATTTCTTTTTCCTTCTCTTCCTTTCTTTCCTTTAAACCAAACACAGGAAAATTAAATCACTTTCCCTTCCCTTCTTTTCCTTTCTTTTCCCCTCCTTTCTTTTTTCTTCCTTTCCTTTACTAATAATGAACCAAATAGGGCCTAAGAATAATTTCAAAAATAAAGATAACCCATATACCTAAAAAGGCAAAAAAATCACAAAAGAGAAAAAAAAAAGAAAAAAAAAGAAAAAGAACCCACCTTCTCCCACGGCCTTATTTCCATCGCCCAAAAGAAAAACCCACACTCTTCCATTTTTGCTCAATTTGTTCAAAAACCCACCATCAAAATTCCCAACTTTTAACCTCCTCAAATTTCCGTTAATTACTCTTGATCATCTTCATCTCCCCATCTCCTCTTGAAATTCTCCATTATTTTATTTCCAAAAATATTAATGATTACAAATCAGATTTCATTCCAAGCATTTTTCATGGTAATTACAATGGAACTCAATATGCAACAGAAATTGGAGGTAGGAGAAGCAATTGTAGTCTGTGACCTTCATGTTATTTCTAAAATAATAACTTTTTCATGTATTTCACTTGTAATTGTTTTTTATTGGGATTTTTTGGCAATCAGTAAACGAATTTTTCGTCTGCAGATATTTGTTTTTCCTCATTTTTTTTTGATTCATAAAAGAATTACAACCATTGAAATAAAAGAAAATTTCCCTCAATTTTTATTCATATGCATTATATGAATTTAGGTTATCGTCAATTATATGCTCCAATGATGTTTCTGGAATTTGTGAATTTCTCATTTCCATATATTTTCTGAGATGAGTAATTAACTTCAACGGCCTTTCAAAATTATGGGCATGAATGGTAATTCAGCAATAATACAAAATCCTCCTTCTCAAAACGTTGGTATTTGGAGCGTATTCTAAAATGGAGGTTTAGGCAAAATCCGCTCATACAAATCTTTGTTTACCAAACACCCCAATTAGTGGATTGACCGGTCAAACCTCTAAATTTTCCATCAATCCACTAAACGCTGGTGTATCCGCTTGTTACCAAACACAGCCCATATCTTACTCCCTCCGTCTCTTTTTGTTTTTTACGTTTGATATTTTGCAAGCGTTTTAACGATTAATTAATGTGCATTGAGATTCTTCTAAGTTTTTTATGTAAACGGGGAAAGTTACGTTTATTTATAATGTTTTCACTCTTATCAAAATTCTGATATTGGAAAAATGAGAAAAAGTTAATGTCTCAATGGAAAAGTGTGAGAGATTAAATGACTCAATGGATTTAATTGGTTAAAATAATTATTGGACACAAATTTTGATAGAATATTAAATCATTTATGTGATGATATAAAAGGAAATGTAAAGAACATTTTGGGACACCCAAAAAAGAAAATGTAAAAGATAAAAAGAGACAGAGGGAGTACATACTTTACACGTTAACGACTCTGACCAATTAATGTCTTAGCCCAATGAAAAGAATTTCACATTCTAACCAAATTTTAAGGGAGGGTTTTAGGAATTCATACAGTTACCCTGGGTAAGATGAGTGGACTTACCCTGCAATAAGGGAAGGACAACTCAGCAATGAAAAATTAGGTTTAGGAGAAAAAGTCCATGTTTAAGGGGGAAAACATTTCAGTAATGCCGCCATACTAGTCTTCATGAGAGGGATTCTCAGTGCCCAAATTGCTCACCAATTTGCCCAAATTTTCAACCTAAAAAAAAAAAATCAATTCGGGTTTTCTATAATTTGCAGTTTTACATCTTTCTTCTTCGTCGTTTGTTTTAAGGTGAAGTTTCTTGAACTGTATTTCTACTTTTAATGATTTTCATTCCTAAAACATAAATAGCTAACCATATATTTCAGATTTATTAACTTTTATGATATAATATAGATCCGATTTTATCTCTTATTAATGTATATCAGTTCCTGGTAATTTTTTGTTAATTTGGATGGAGGAAAAATCGGTAGGATTAGTTGTTAACGACGGAGAAAACAATGTTCCCGTGTCTATGTGCAGTATTTAATATTTTGGATAAATCTTGTATGTTATCCAATTAAATGTAATTAAATATGTATGTAGAATTAATACTAAAAAATGTGTACAACATGCATAAAAAAATTTAAGTTTCCGATGAATAAATTTAATGTGTATGAATAATTATTTAATCTTTATTTATTATTATTTTTATTAATTAATTATGTATTCAACAATGCAATGGTTAGTTTAGACCTTAATGGTGAATCTGATGTCGATGAAGGAACTATTGTGAATGCGACTACGTGGAACCCCTCTACTGAAGAAATGTCTTTTCATTTCAATAACGAATTTAGTGAATTTTGTCATCGTTATGCTTATGAGGAAGGTTTTGAAATGTTTGTCAGTAGTAATACGTTAAAGAAGGAGTACAAGGATAAGGGTGTTAGTAAAATAGGTTTTGGGGAACTTGAGGGTAGGCCGCATATGATGGAACGAATAAGATTAAAATGTAAGAAGGGAGGTGTTAAAAAAAGTGTCGGGTCTAATGTTAGTGGTTGTAAAATTTTTGTTTATGGTTCACTGAAAAATGGAGAGTTCATAGTAGTTAGTTGTGATTTGAAGCATAATCACCCTCTTAGTCCCGAATGTAGTAGAATGATGGTTAACTACAGAAGCATTATGGACCTACCTTTGATAGGATAATGATAAATGAAAGGGGGGGGGGGATGTGGGTGGTTTTGATAATATGACGTTCAACAAAAATGATTTGAGGAACGTCATAGCTGTTGAACGTCGTAAAACAATGTTTGAGAAAGGAGATGTTGCCGGTCTTGAATAGTATTTCAAAGCACAACGAGAATTGAATAGCGATTTTTATAGTTCTATGCAACGAGATGGAGATGGTATTTTAAAGAACGCATTATGGTCAAACGCACGTAGTAGAGGAACTTGCAAATATTTCAGGGATGTGATCAGTTTCGACACCACCTTTTCTAGCAATAGGTACGTAAATTTATATTTTATTTGTATATATTACGCAAGAATGTTTTTTGTTATTTAGGTCAAGTCTTATTATTTTGTATTATATCTGCATGTGATAATGGTTATTGTGTTGCTTGAGTTATTGGTTAAGTTTTAGGGTTTTGGTTTACATTTTTTTGTTTGTTAATTTATAATATAAATGCATGTGGTATTGATAAGTGTTAGGTTTTTATTTTTGGTGTTTGTTATCCCGTTATCATGTTATAATATTTTTCGTTGTGTTAGTGAATAGTTTACGCGTTAGGGTTTGCATGCTATTATATGCATTAGTAATAAATTTTTTGAATAGATTACTTAATTTACTAGGTACCGTATGCCATTTGCTCCTTTTGTTGGCGTCAAACATCATGGTAAATCAATTGTTTTCGCTACCGCTTTAATCTCACACAAAGACACTGAAAAGTTTTGTTTAGGTGTTTGAGGAATGGCGGAAGTGCATGAGAAAGCCTCCCCAAGGGGATTTTAACCGATCAAGACAAGGCAATATGTAGATCAATAAGCATAATCTTCCCCCATATTCCACACAGGCTTTGTTTGTGGCACATGCTACAGAATGCCTCTCAGAATCCCGGCAAGCTTGCTGATTGGAAAAGCATTGATACACTCGATCATTAGAACATCCCTTCATGATATACTGGATCCCGATGAGTTTGATGAGGCTTGGTGTCTTGTGATGGACAAATATAATCAACGAGGTAAGGGTTGGACACAGGATACGTACGATAACCGTAGGCAATGAGAACCAGCCTACAATAGAGGCATATTTTGGGCTGGAATGTCATCTACGCAGAGAAGTGAAGGTATTAATCGTTACTTCAAAGTTCATGTAGACTTAGAATGTGGATTACTGCAATTCATTAAAAACTATGAATTTTGTATGAAAATAAAGGCAGAGGAAGAGAAGGAGGATAATTTTGATAGTATAGATAAGCCTCCTCAACTTGATGTTGAAAAGATTGTGTTAGCTGAGTATGTTTTCCATAAGGTTTACACCAACGAGATGTTTGCTGATGTTGTGAATGAGCGCAAAGGTTTAACCCACAAAAACGTGACCAAAACCAATGCAATAGGGTCACTTGTATTCTATAGAGCAGATGAGAAACTGACCTCCCCTCATTGGAGGAAAAGGTTCAAAAGCTACATTGTTAAAGTAGATAAGGTTAAAGGGGAGCTAAGTTGTTCATGTCAGTTGTTTGAATTTAGAGGTATTTATGTAGGTGATATATGCGTTTTATATAGAGTTTTTACCCCCGTCCCTTAGTACTTTTTGATCTCAAATGAGCTCTTCGGAGCGATTTTTAGTACTGATGTGCTCCTTTTAGTGTGTTTGTAGTTTCAGGTTCATCATTGTAGGAATTGTTAGGTTATGATACATATGACAATACATAAATCATGCGGAAAAACCATAAAGCCAGGAAAGCATATTATTTACACATAATCATTTAGCATAGTATAGATGCATACACTTTGTAGCGTGCCTTCCCTAGCTGCGCCCGAACCGAACAAGAACAAGTCTTTAGGACTCCAAGTGTCGTCCCTCCGTAGATAGTCCACAGTACGTCCGGATCCGCCTCAAGATTGACCAACTAGAATCGCCCTTAAGGTGCTTAGGAATTTCGGTTATTATTGTGCAAGAGTGTGGCTGAATTTTATTTCAAAAACTTATCCTTTGAATACTTCAATCGTTCGTATAAATTATGACCCTAGGCCCTTATTTATAGAGGTTTGGAAAGGGAACTGGAAACCTAGTAGGATACGATTTAATTAAAATTAGAATCCTACAAGGACTCTATTTAATTAAATAATCCTAATAGGAATAGGAATTTAATCATACATCAAATCCTAATAGTTTTAGGAATTATGCATGGACACAAACGCACACACGAGCATGACCCGCAAGCATGCAGGCCATGCCCGCGCACAGCCCACACGCCCACGAAGCCCATGCGAGCTACCGCAGCCCACGAGGCTGCTATGGCCTAAGCTGCGCGCTGGGCCTGCCTTGCGGTAGGCCTGCCGCAGCCTTGGGCTGTGTTGTGGCGCGCCATTGCTTGCTGGGCGATGGCCTGGCTTCGTGCTGGGCCTTCGTCCGGCAGGCCTCGTCCTACGCTTATTCGTACGATACGCTTCCGATAAAATTCCCGGTTTTCGGAATTCATTTCCGATACGAACAATATTTAATATTTCCGATTCCGGAATTAATTTCCGTTTCGAACAAATATTTAATATTTCCGTTTCCGGAATTATTTTCAGATTCCGATAATATTTCCGATTCTGACAATATTTCCGTTTCCGGCAATATTTTCGATTCCGGCAATATTTCCATTTCCGATAATATTTTCCGATACGTACCATGTTTCCGTTTCCGGCAACATCTACGACTTGGATAATATTTATATTTCCGATACGATCCATATTTCCGTTTCCGGCAATATCATCGTTTCCGGAGTATTCATTTCTTGCTTGTGACGATCTCAGCTCCCACTGAAACCAAGATCCGTCGATTCCGAATATCCATAGATAGAGTATTTAATGCCATTAAATACTTGATCCGTTTACGTACTATTTGTGTGACCCTACGGGTTCAGTCAAGAGTAAGCTGTGGATTAATATCATTTATTCCACTTGAACTGAAGCGGCCTCTAGCTAGGCATTCAGCTCACTTGATCTCACCGAATTATTAACTTGTTAATTAATACTGAACCGCACTTATTAGACTTAACATAGAATGCATACTTGGACCAAGGGCATTATTTCCTTCAGTCTCCCACTTGTCCTTAGGGACAAGTGTGCATTTCCTAATTCCTTTGTCGCTCGATGCTTGCTCTTGAACATAAGGTAAGAGTTGTCATCCTTATTATGTCCAGAGGTGTTCCTCGGTTTCAGAGTTCAACTGATCAAATAAATAGATAATCATAGCCTATGATTCATCCGAGCACGGCCATGCATTTCACAGTTTCTAGCTCTCCGAGTGGCCTTGTACAACTTTTAAGCATCTCATCCCGATTTATGGGAGGACAATCCCAATCTTGCGATCTTGAGATTAGACTTCGTTTGATAGGTGATTACCTGAGCGTTGCCTTTATAGCCTCCTTTTACGGTGCGACGGTTGGTCAACGTCAAAGCAACCAGTTCTCAAACAAGTAATCTCAAATCACTCAGGTGTTGAGGATTTAGTGTCTAATAATTTTAATGAAATTTACTTATGACAGATTTTCATCTCTTACAGTAAAGTTTCATAGGTCTTGTCCGATACTAGTCTTCCCAAAGTAAGTATCTATGCAAATGATTATGACATTGCCATGTCCACATAGTTCAAGAAACAGAACTACTAGTCATCTTGCATTCTAATCGTCTAACGTTTTCTATGCGTCCAATTTTATAGAAAACTCCGACTAGGGACCATTTTCAACCTTTGACATTCAAGTTCACTTGATAGACATTTCTTAGTCACAGGACTGGTCCTGACAGTCTATCTTGAATATATCGTCAAATTTGAAGGGACTCATCATTTAATAAACCACAAATTAAATGGAAAAATGAATTCTTTTCATTTATTGTGAATGATTAACCAATAATGTTTTTCAAAGATTTAAACTCTAAAACTTTAAAACATTAAACAGGGATATCAAAGCCATTCTCCAATATGCTTGATTCCCAGAGCTGCAGTGTGCGAGTTGTGCTTCGCCTGCGGCAGAGGTTTAGTCAATGGATCTGATATGTTGTCATCAGTTCCAATCTTGTTTATCTCGACTTCTTTTCTTTCAACGAACTCTCGTAGAAGGTGAAATCTACGAAGTACATGCTTGACTCTCTGGTGGTGTCTAGGCTCCTTTGCCTGTGCAATAGCTCCGTTATTATCACAATACAGGGCTATTGGTCCTTTAATGGAGGGGACTACACCAAGTTCACCTATGAACTTCCTTATCCATATAGCTTCCTTTGTTGCTTCATGTGCAGCAATGTACTCCGCTTCAGTTGTAGAATCCGCAATGGTGCTTTGCTTAGCACTTTTCCAGCTTACTGCACCTCCGTTGAGGCAGAAGACAAACCCAGACTGTGATCTGAAATCATCTTTGTCGGTTTGGAAACTTGCGTCCATATAGCCTTTAACAATTAATTTATCATCTCCACCATAGACCAGGAAGTCAGCTTTGTGCCTTTTCAGGTACTTCAGAATATTCTTGGCAGCAGTCCAATGCGCCTCTCCTGGGTCTGACTGGTATCTGCTCGTAGCATTGAGTGCGTACGCAACATCCGGGCGTGTACATATCATAGCATACATTATTGAACCAATCAATGATGCATATGGAATCCCATTCATTCGTCTACGCTCATCAAGTGTTTTTGGGCACTGAGTCTTGCTTAGAGTTATTCCATGAGACATGGGTAGGTAGCCTCGCTTGGAGTCTGCCATCTTGAACCTATCAAGCACCTTATTGATATAAGTGCTTTGACTAAGTCCAATCATCTTTTTAGATCTATCTCTGTAAATCTTGATGCCCAATATGTACTGTGCTTCTCCTAGATCTTTCATCGAAAAACATTTCCCAAGCCAAATCTTGACAGAGTTCAACATAGGAATATTATTTCCGATAAGTAATATGTCGTCGACATATAATACTAGGAAAGCAATTTTGCTCCCACTGACCTTCTTGTGTACACAAGATTCGTCTGCGTTCTTGATGAAACCAAAGTCACTGACTGCTTCATCAAAACGTATATTCCAGCTCCTGGATGCCTGCTTCAATCCGCAGATTGATTTCTTTAGCTTGCATACCTTTTTAGCATTCTTTGGATCCTCAAAACCTTCAGGCTGTGTCATAAACACAGTTTCTGTTAAAACGCCGTTTAAGAAAGCAGTTTTGACATCCATCTGCCATATTTCGTAATCGTAATATGCAGCGATTGCTAACATTATCCGAATAGATTTTAGCATTGCAACTGGTGAAAAGGTTTCATCGTAATCCACGCCGTGGACTTGCCTGTAACCTTTTGCAACCAATCTAGCTTTGAAAACTTCAAGTTTCCCATCCTTGTCCTTTTCCAGTTTGAAAACCCATTTGCTTCCAATGGCTTGGTAGCCATCTGGCAAATCGACCAAATCCCATACTTGGTTTTCAGACATGGAGTCTAATTCAGATTGCATGGCTTCTTGCCATTGCTTGGAGCTAGGGCTCGTCATAGCTTGTTTGTAAGTCGCAGGTTCATCACTTTCAAGTAATAGAACGTCATAGCTCTCGTTCGTCAAATTACCTAAGTACCTTTCCGGTTGAGATCTATATCTTTGCGATCTACGCGGGGTAACATTTCTAGATTGACCATGATTCTCACCAGATTCTTCTAAAGATCTCTGAGTTTCATCCTGAATGTCATTTTGAGCATTCTCTAGAGTTTGTTGTTCGACTCGAATTTCTTCGAGGTCTACTTTTCTCCCACTTGTCATTTTGGAAATGTGATCTTTCTCCAAAAAGACACCATCTCGAGCAACAAACACCTTGTTCTCAGATGTATTGTAGAAGTAATACCCATTTGTTTCCTTTGGATAGCCCACAAGGATACATTTGTCAGATTTTGGATGAAGTTTGTCTGAAATTAATCGTTTGACGTATACTTCACATCCCCAAATCTTAAGAAAAGACACATTTGGAGGCTTTCCAAACCATAACTCATATGGAGTCTTTTCGACAGCTTTAGACGGAGCTCTATTTATAGTGAGTGCAGCTGTATTTAGTGCATGTCCCCAAAATTCTAATGGAAGTTTGGCCTGACCCATCATTGATCTGACCATGTCTAGCAAGGTTCTGTTCCTCCGTTCCGACACACCGTTCCATTGTGGTGTTCCAGGAGGAGTCAATTCTGATAGAATTCCACATTCTTTCAGATGGTCATCAAATTCATAGCTCAGATATTCACCGCCTCTATCAGACCGCAGTGCCTTAATCTTCTTGCCTAATTGATTCTCTACTTCACTCTGAAATTCCTTGAATTTGTCAAAGGACTCAGACTTATGCTTCATTAGGTAGACATAACAATATCTACTGAAGTCATCAGTGAAAGTGATAAAGTAGCTGAAACCACCTCTAGCATTTGTACTCATTGGTCCACATACATCTGTATGGATTAAACCCAATAGTTCATTTGCTCTTTCTCCAACTTTAGAGAAAGGTTGCTCTGTCATTTTGCCAAGTAAACATGATTCGCATTTACCATAATCCTCTAAGTCAAATGGTTCTAGAATTCCTTCCTTTTGAAGTCTTTCTAAGCGTTTCAAGTTTATATGGCCTAATCGACAATGCCACAGATAGGTGAGATCTGAATCATCCTTTTTGGCCCTTTTGGTATTTATGTTATAAACTTGTTTGTCGTGATCTAATAAATAAAGTCCATTGACTAATCTAGCAGATCCATAAAACATCTCTTTAAAATAAAACGAACAACTATTGTCTTTTATTAAAAAGGGAAATCCCTTAGCATCTAAGCAAGAAACCGAAATGATGTTTTTAGTAAGACTTGGAACATGGAAACATTCTTCCAGTTCCAAAACTAGCCCGGAGGGCAACGACAAATAATAAGTTCCTACAGCTAATGCAGCAATCCGTGCTCCATTTCCCACTCGTAGGTCGAATTCACCCTTGCTTAACTTTCTACTTCTTCTTAGTCCCTGTGGATTGGAACATAAGTGTGAGCCACAACCTGTATCTAATACCCAAGAAGTTGAATTAGCAAGTATACAGTCTATAACGAAAATACCTGAAGATGGAACGACTGTTCCGTTCTTCTGATCTTCCTTTAGCTTTGGACATTCTCTTTTGTAATGGCCTATTCCATCACAATAAAGACAGCTTGATGTGGACTTGTCCTGCTTTGATTTAGCATCGCCCTTGGACTTTCCACTTTTCTTGAACGGTCTCCTTCTAGCCTTGGGTAAATCTTTGGCTTCACAGTCCAGTATTATTTCAGCCTTTCTGACAAGGTGAACAAATTCTGCAACTGTTTCTTCTCTTGGTTCACTTAGGTATAGTTGCTTGAAGCGACCAAACCCACTGTGTAGTGAATTGAGCAAGATAGAGACTGCCATCCTTTCGCTTATTGGTGTTCCTAGTAGACTTAGGCGATCAAAGTATGAACGCATAAGATCCACATGGAACCTTAGTGGGACGCCTACCCTCTGTTTAGTGCGAAGGAGCTGAACATGTGTTTCTTGGACTTCCATCCTATAACACCTGTTGGGAGAACTAACCTTTAGACCAGACATTGATTCAATCAATTCATGGACGTTCAGGTCCCTGTCCTCCGTGCTTCCACGACAGATATCCCTCAGATTCTTGATGAGCGTAAAAGGTTCATAGGCTACAAACCTTCTAGCCCAATCATCAGGGATATTGTTCAGCATGAGACTCATAACCTTTTTGAGATCCGCATCCCAGGCGTAAAATCTCTCACGGGTCATGTCTCTGGCATAGTAGCTTGGCATGGGATTGGTCAGTACATACTCAAGTCCATTGAGTCTGACTATTTCAACTAGCTTAGCTTCCCATTCAAGAAAATTTGCTAGGTTCAGCTTGACCATAAGCTCAGAACCCATGATGATGTTTTGATTGTTGTTTGCCATAGTTAAAACTACAATTGGAAAGAATAAACAAATAAATAACCATTCACAGTTTCTCTTAATAAACTTAAATTCTAGCATATATGCATAATTCAATGTTCATTAAGAATTTTATTCAAGTTATGTGTTCCGGCAGGTGTGAATAAAATGATTCCAAGATCCTAAAATCATTGAAGAACTAAGCACAGTTTGTCGACTTAATCCTAAAACATCTTAGGTAAGCAAAAGCCTTTTGCTAATAGTCTAGAAAATATTCTTGGTTGATAGGTACGTCTAAGAACTTATTAGGTAAACCTATCGATTTTTCCACGACATAAAAGGACTCCTTACTTATATCGTTGAGTTTCACCAAAACTAACATGTACTCACAATTATTTGTGTACCTTGCCCCTTTAGGACCAATAAGTAACACCTCGCTGAGCGAAAACTATTACTAGATTGATGTAAAGGATATCCAAGCAAGTGTATATTTTGGCATGGCACCTTTTAACTCAATTTTTAAGTTTGGAACTTAAGGCTCTTACTATGTTGGTTAGATTTTAAGTGAACTAAAATCCTTAATCATGCAACATAATCAAGCTTTGATCTCATGCATTTTAAGACATATTTAAAAGCAATAAATAACTTAAAACATGCATAAGATAAATGTGATCTAGTATGGCCCGACTTCATCTTGAAGCTTTAACTTCAAAGTCCGTCTTGAAAATCTCCATGGGAGGAACCATTTTCTTCAAATAGGATAAGCTATAATTAAAACTAATTACAACTATTTGATGGTACGCAGACCATATTTGAATTGAAAAACAACTTTCGTACTTTAGACCAATTACATTCAAATTAATGGTACGCAGACCATATTTTCTATCCTATTTGGGCCATACTAGTCACTTCATAACCTGCAAAACAGTACATATACAATATATACCATTCACCCATTCATTATCATGAATGGCCCACATAGCTGGTTAGTAAAACACATTATGCATCACATAAACATTTGCAGCAATTAATCAAGGGCACCAATAATCTACAAATTATTCAGTCCTTATTAATTCTAATCAAGTTGTTTTAACCTTAAGGATTTGTAGACCTAATCAAGAGTTTATGACTAAAAAGGGCTCCCACTTTAAACCAATAAATTCATATGCTTTACTAATTTTAAACATAAAAATGTATTTCTAGTCTAACCGGAAACATACAAATTTAATTAAAATTTAAAGCTCATATAAATTTATAATTGAATCCAAAAAGTTTAATTTAATTTCAGTCGTATTTAAATTAATTCATGATTTTAATTTTAGTAAAATAATTAGAATAAATAAAATTTATTATAATTACAATATTCAAAATTAAAATCCAAGAAAATAATTTAAATTATTAATTTTAAAATTAATTAAAATTACGTAAACTGAAAATTTCAAATTAAAATTTCAAAACGATCTAATCGCAACGCAACAATCCCACGCAACGCACGCCCATGGGCCACACGCACACAGCCGTCGCTGGCCATGTGCGCGCAGCCCATGCGCTGCGTCGCATCGCTGCTGCTCACCATCGCAAGGCATCAATCGAACACGCGAGCTGGTGCTCCCTGCGCGCGCCAGCGCTCGATGTACGCGAGCCATCGCTCGCTGCGCGCCCCAGCGCTCGATTTATGCGAGCCATCGCTCGCTGCGCGCCTGCCTTTCCCGCACGCGAGCTTGCGCTCATCGCACGAGGCAGCAGTATGCGAGCTGGCGCTCGCTGCGCGCAAGCCATCGACGCTGTGCGTAGCGCTCGTGGCACGCGAGCTTGCGCTCGCTGCGCGCGAGGCTCTGCATGCTTGCGCGAGGCAGTGCGCGCTGTGGCGCAGCACGCTTGCTGCCCACACGCGACTGCACGTGCCTTGCTCTCCCCCCTGCCCATGCGCCCATTGCTCACAGCCCACGACACAAGGCAGGGCTGCTGCCTTGTGCTCGTGCACCATGCCCTTGCTTGCTGCATTACCGCATGGGCGACGAGCTCCCTTGCTCGTCGTCGCATGCCCGCACTATACAACACCTCTTAAGGGTAACAAGTAGCGTCCATTGATTTGTGCGTGCAAGTTATATGAGCGAATCGCATAAAAATTAAAAATTTATATTCAAAATTAATGACAAATTAATAAATAATATTAATTTCATAATTTTAGGGCGAAAAATCGAAAATTTATTATTTAATTGATTTCCGATTAACATGGATTCAAGTCTAGGTCATAAAAATTTAAAATTTAACACAAATTTACAATTTTTATGGTGGTTTTTAATCATAGGTATCTAATTAAATTATAACTAATTATGAAAATCAAATTAATTCTAAATTATTCCAATTTTCAACAAATTAATCATAATTACAAATTAGATTGCATAATTAACAAGGCTAGGCATTCAAACTTGTTAAACATATACAGTAGGTCAATCAAAAATTCAAGATTTATCAACAAGAATCGCAAATATTTAATTTAACATCTTAAATTTACGAAATTTTGCATTCGAAAAACTAAAACCTTCGAAAAGTCATAGTTAGGCTTCGAATTTGAGAATTCTGGGTTCGGCTGAAAAATGTTGTTTTTGTCAAAATTTTAGAATGCCTTTTACATGCGGAATTGACACAAAAATCACTCGATTTGGATGAGTAACGAAAAAACTGCCGAAAAACTGCGTACGTATAATTAAATAAACGCAATTTGCAATTAATTAACAATTACGAAAATTAATCACCCCTTTTTAATTCTTGCAAATTTGTAATATTTAACCATGTTCATGCAATTTAGATTATGAAAATAATAAGAGGCTCGTGATACCACTGTTAGGTTATGATACATATGACAATACATAAATCATGCGGAAAAACCATAAAGCCAGGAAAGCATATTATTTACACATAATCATTTAGCATAGTATAGATGCATACACTTTGTAGCGTGCCTTCCCTAGCTGCGCCCGAACCGAACAAGAACAAGTCTTTAGGACTCCAAGTGTCGTCCCTCCGTAGATAGTCTACAGTACGTCCGGATCCGCCTCAAGATTGACCAACTAGAATCGCCCTTAAGGTGCTTAGGAATTTCGGTTATTATTGTGCAAGAGTGTGGCTGAATTTTATTTCAAAAACTTATCCTTTGAATACTTCAATCGTTCGTATAAATTATGACCCTAGGCCCTTATTTATAGAGGTTTGGAAAGGGAACTGGAATCCTAGTAGGATACGATTTAATTAAAATTAGAATCCTACAAGGACTCTATTTAATTAAATAATCCTAATAGGAATAGGAATTTAATCATACATCAAATCCTAATAGTTTTAGGAATTATGCATGGACACAAACACACACACGAGCATGACCCGCAAGCATGCAGGCCATGCCCGCGCACAGCCCACACGCCCACGAAGCCCATGCGAGCTACCGCAGCCCACGAGGCTGCTATGGCCTAAGCTGCGCGCTGGGCCTGCCTTGCGGTAGGCCTGCCGCGGCCTTGGGCTGTGTTGTGGCGCGCCATTGCTTGTTGGGCGATGGCCTGGCTTCGTGCTGGGCCTTCGTCCGGCAGGCCTCGTCCGATGCTTATTCGTACGATACGCTTCCGATAAAATTCCCGGTTTTCGGAATTCATTTCCGATACGAACAATATTTAATATTTCCGATTTCGGAATTAATTTCCGTTTCGAACAAATATTTAATATTTCCGTTTCCGGAATTATTTTCCGATTCCGATAATATTTCCGATTCTGACAATATTTCCGTTTCCGGCAATATTTCCGATTCCGGCAATATTTCCATTTCCGATAATATTTTCCGATACGTACCATGTTTCCGTTTCCGGCAACATCTACGACTTGGATAATATTTATATTTCCGATACGATCCATATTTCCGTTTCCGGCAATATCATCGTTTCCGGAGTATTCATTTCTTGCTTGTGACGATCTCAGCTCCCACTGAAACCAAGATCCGTCGATTCCGAATATCCATAGATAGAGTATTTAATGCCATTAAATACTTGATCCGTTTACGTACTATTTGTGTGACCCTACGGGTTCAGTCAAGAGTAAGCTGTGGATTAATATCATTTATTCCACTTGAACTGAAGCGGCCTCTAGCTAGGCATTCATCTCACTTGATCTCACTGAATTATTAACTTGTTAATTAATACTGAACCGCACTTATTAGACTTAACATAGAATGCATACTTGGACCAAGGGCATTATTTCCTTCAGGAATTAGCATATTTGTGTGCATTTCCTACTCATTTGAATCAATACAAGAGATTATGTACTTTCGAGAGTACAAACATTGAGTTGGAAGAGTTCTCAAGCAAAGGGAATAAAGGAAGAAGTAGAAAACCGACACTTGTCTACTCTTTTGATCATAACTCAACTTCTACAACTCCAAATGAAGTAATTACAACTGGGTTGGATTTTAGACTTCAAGAGCTTTCCAACAAATGGTCACTCGCCTAATTCCGACAAATAACAAAGGAGATATGGCGTTTTGAAGATAGAGGATCATGCAGTTTGTACGCGCGCCCGATCGGGCGAATGGATGCCCGATCGGGCGGATGGGCGCCCGATCGACTTGTTTACTAGCCAAAATCCCGATCGGGCGACGACAACCTGGACGCGCGTTTTAGCTTTAATGATCCGGTTTTTATTTGGTTTTTTTGGGCAAGACTATAAATACTAAGCCCTTGGTTTATTGTAGACATCTTATTCCTTAGTTTTAAACACTTAGTTTATTCTCATTACTTAGTTTATTCTCTCAATTGTTGCAAAACACTTAGTTTTATTTTCAATTAAAAATTCAAGCTTTCATTATTCGTTTTTCGTTCCTTAGGTATTATTTCTTACTTTGCTTTATTATTTTGTTCTATTTATGTTTTCATTGATTAATATTGTCTTAGTTATTTCGATCATGTGTGAGTAGTTCCATTCTAGGGTTTTGGGAATCCATGAACCAATATGAAGGGATGATTAATTATTGTTGATTGTTGGTATTAGCTGTTAATTCCTATTGATTGTTTCCATTTACTTTACGATTAGATTTGCGAAGGTCAAATTGTATTAGTCTAGCAATATCAAGTTAAGATTCGAGAGATGCAATTTGATGTTTAGGCTTGTTTTCAATAGATAGAATTGGAATTAATACGTAGCGAGAGCCCGCTAATTCTAAGTCTATGATTAGTATCGATTCGAGAGAGCATGCTAGTCTAATTAACTGCTTTATTGATTATTACTGATTGTTTATCATCCTGGATTGTTGTTCATTGGTGAACCTACGCCCTAGACCCTTTAATATTTGAATTCTTCCGTTTTATTATCGTCGTAGTTTAATATCCAAACCAACTATAATCTTGTTCCCAGTAGTCTAGACCTTAGATTTAATAATAGAAAGAACGCTTGTTTCCCTTGGATTCGATCCCTACTTCCAGGCATATACTCAAAGCCATGGATGTGGAGGATTTTCAATTTATACCGGAAAAATATATACTAGATAGATGAAAGAAGCAAGTTAGGTCATATGAGACCGTTAGGGTTTCATACTATGATCCGGAAGAATCAACATGGCTAGCAAAAGCTAAAGAGCTTTCTCAAATGCATAATTATTTGAAAAAATTAGCCATGCATAATGATGTTGCCTATAAGTTGTATACGGAAGCTACTGATATTTTTAGGCTGAAAATGGAGGATGCGATGGGTATACTAAAGACAGGTGACGAAGGTGACAAGTCTATTTGTAGGTAGGATCCCGAAGTGTAAGGTTATGAACAATATAATTCATGCGGAAAAACAATAAAAGCCAGGAATCCAAATTAATTGCCACATAGTCAATTAGCATAATTTAGTATACATACTGTGTGATGCGTACCTTCCCTAACTGCTCCCAAACCGAACAAGAATATTTAATTCAAGATACAAGATTCGCAAATATTAAGGTTGTAATTTATAAATTTGAAAGTTTAAGGTTGTAATTGGCAAAAAGTCAACTTTTTTGGTTGTAATTTGCAAATTTTCCAATTTAATATAAAATATTTCATAATATAGTAGATTTTTCGACATGTTCCGGTTTACAAAAGGTCAAATACAGTCCTAAACAGTATCTGACCAGAGTTTTTAGGTTTGGTTTCATCCTTTGTCTAAATATTCTGAAAATTTCAGCCTGCAGTCCAACTTGTTGGGCACAACTCTAGTTGTGTGACTTGTGTTTCTAGTAATTCACTGATTCATCTTCACGATGTCAATAAACCTTTTCCCCGAGGAGACGTACTTTGGGAAAACTTGACCTAAATCATTGAGCCTCTGGTATAAACGCGACCCCTCTCTATATATCATTTCATCTTGTGGGCTAACCTTGTCGTCTAGGATTGGGATGAAGAGCACGACTAAGGGGATCTCTTCATATTATGGATTTTCCATCGCATTGTGAGAAGACTTTTATAGACGACATTTCTCGTTATCTACAGATGTGATGGCATGTAGTCAAACGGTGTAGAGAAATATGATTTGCATAAGATTCGAATCTGCAACCTCAAGTTTCAATACATTATCCAATTGAACTATAACCTTTGATAAACTACAGATAATAATATTGATGGGTGATAATATCATTGAAAGGCTTGATCATAACTTGATTACATCATTGGTTTATATAGGAAACTATAACATAACTCTATTAGGTTTAGGACTCTATTAGATTCCTAAACTAACACAACTCTAGTTTCCTAAACATACTAGAATCCTAGATATACCATAACTCTAACACTCCCCCGCAAGCGTAACGGCAGTAACACGAACGGTACAATTGAAGTGTAAAATCATGATGACCGAAACAATCAATTTGATGTCGAGACAACAGGTACACTCCCGTTCCTTTGTTGCGGTCCACTCCACAATAACTGGTGAAGAGTTTGGTGATGCTAGGACACGTTGAACACCAACACAATCGCATGTACACTCCTGCTTTGGATTCCGCGCAAAACCAATGAACAGGTACACTCCTTGTCCGACTGAAACTTGCGCACTACATATATCAACGATTAGTCACACTAGCGCATGTACACTCCTGCATACGCGATTGCAAGTACACTCTTGCATGCGCAAAAAAAAAAACCAACTCTAACCGCAGCAACACCAATCTAGTTTCCTCTTCACTTTATATTTAATGTCAACCAAATATGAAAAATTACCCTCAAAGCACAGGCACGTCAATGAGCAAAGCAAACACCATCAACAAAAACTAACCGATCACCCCTTTATTAGGTTCTAGATCACGCTTAATTAATGTATAGGAAAAAAAAATATTAGAGTGTTAACAAATCTAGCCGGTGGATTTTTAACTCATACCCACCGGTCGGGGACTATTTGCGGAAGCGTAGGATCAATCCAAAATGATGGATAGCTCCGATACCATGGTAAACTACAGAGAATAATATTGATGGGTGATAATATCATCGAAAAGCTTGATCATAACTTGGTTACATCATTGGTTTATATAGGAAACTATATCTATTAGGTTTATGACTCTATTAGATTGCCAAACTAACACAACTCTAGTTTCCTAAACATACTAGAACCCTAGATATACCATAACTCTAACAACCTTTACATGTAATTTTATAAATTAATGTTAATATAATATAGAATAATTATCTTGTGTAAAAAAATTCAAACAAAATTTCAATAAAAAAATAATAATAATTAATTGTTATTCACATAATAATCTGGCACATTGCCCATGACTAAATATTCATGTCTTATAAAGTTATAAGGTATTTTTTTGACATGATTTCCCAAAAAAAATTTGTGAAATTCGCAGGATAATTGCAAACTCTGAAGTGCATATTCAGGCCATCAGCTATAAGGCCTATAACAGCAAAGGTACTTGTTAAGACTTTTGTATACTATCCAGCTTCTGGCTAAGCTAATGAGATACAAGTTAGAAATGAGCCAAAAACCACAAGCAGAATTATTTGTCAAATTAGTCCGCACCTAAAATTTCTCATCAAAAGTACACTGAACTGCTCCAAACAAGCACAAAAGGGAAGGTAAAAACAAAAGCTCCACCTCTCTCATTTGGTTCGCAGAAAATTTTCATGGCAACAATACATTTCATTCGTCAAATCTATTACTATCTTCTCGGATATCCTGAGCAACACAAAATTTTACAACCATCGTCCTCTCATAATCAGGAGAACAAGAATAACAATAAAATAGATTTTTGTTACAGCAGCGGAAACAATTGTTATCCCACTAAAAGCTGTTCAAACTCTTCCCTAAATCTAACAAAAGTGAATTTTAAGGAGTTGTCTGGTCCTTGGAATCAGCTTCCCCACCCACAACTTCACTGTCCTCAGTTGCATCCTCCTTTTGTACTGATGACTCAACTGGTTCAGGCTTTTCTGGTCCTGGACCTGCGGATACTTTAACCATAGCTGGACGTAGTAGTCTATCACCAAGCGTAAACCCTTTACGGTATTCTTCGATTATAACACCCTCATCATATACCGTTGAATCTTCTCGCATGATGGCTTCATGTAGCTTTTGACAAAAAAATAATGTTATTTTTTGAACAAAACAGGTGAAACCTGAGTTATAACATAAACCCAAAACGAAACTTCATACATGACTCAACCAGACATCCAGCACAGTACATATTATCTATGTGGACTCACCAAGTTGGCAAGAAAATCAAGAAATACTTGGGTTTTGAGTTATGAACGTTTCCAGGTCCTCATAAAACCTGAAAAACCACGATTGAGTAATCGAATCATTTTGCCAAGTACTTGGCTGAAATTCATGCCAACTTGGTTGCCCACCTGCATTAATCCACAGAGCACAGCATAATCACTAAGCCAATCAAGTTATTCAGGCAGGGGGTCCTAAACCTAATGATGTAACTGAAGCAAATCATTTTACACTACATCAATATATCATCTAGTACAATAAAATGCTAGACACTTGTCTATAACTGGAACAAAAGTAAGCCAAGCCCCTCTCGCTTTGACCCAAACGACCAATTAAATTCTCAAGAAACAGCGAACAGCAATCTTCACTTTTTCAACAGAGATCATGGATTAATAATGAAAGAAAATTGAACTCACCAATGGATCAAAAGGTTTTCCAACTGTCTCGACAGGAGCAACACCAATTGAGCCTAAAATTTCAACAAACTGCTTGTATATGCTCTGGTAACTATTGTTGATTTTCTCCTCTGATTCGGATTCTATCTTGAGCTGGGATTTAGCCCTCTCAAAATTATCCAAAACACCCAAAAAGTTTTCTATAACCTCTCCCTTTGCATTTGTCACCACTGAAGACCGTTCTCTTTCTGTTCTCTTCCTGAAATTATCAAAATCTGCACTAATCCTGAGAACACGATCTCTTTCTATTGAAAGATCTTCAGACAAAGAGGCCGCTTTTCTTTCAAGCGTGTCCTTTTCGTCTTCAATTGATTTAAAGAATGTCTCCAACTCATCAACTTTGGACTCATCATTATTTTTTAAGGCCTCTTTATACAACTCTAAAGCAGTTATGACTGGTGATGTGGGAGCTTCATCAGCATCAGGTACAATATCATCACTTACTTCCTCCTCTGCAGTTTCACTGTTGAGACCTCCATCTGTATCGTCCTGTAAAATATATACAAAACAAAAGATCATGAGGAAGTTGTTCACAGATACAAAAAATTGGCACCATTTAATGTACAGGCTACATACAAACACAAGCAAATGTACAAGACTGTCATCAAGCAAATAATAAAACCATCAGAGTACAGAAAAACCCTAGATCACAAATTCTGATTTCTGGTAACCATAAAACATAAAACCAAGCCTCAATCCACTAGGTTGGTTCAGGTTACCATGGAGCCACATAATCATAAGATAATTTCAGTCTTCTGTTGAGTTAATTTAGAGCAGAGAAAAAACATAATACACAACATTAAGATCAACAACATGAATGTTGACATCAACGCTACCCCAATGCCTCTAAAGAAGCGGGTGAGATAGAGGAATACCAAAATACACAACCTTATCACCGCTACAGAGAGACTGTTTCTGTTATATTCAGATGATAGAGTAGTATAGACGAATACATAATGGAAGAGAAACAATTACCTTAATTTTTTGTTTCTTTACTGCCATTAAATAAAAACAGTTTCAAGTTATCTTCCAAGGTTTATTGGCCATTGACCATTGTCTTATTGACATCACAGAACAAAAACAAATCATATGATCTGGAATTGTCTCCGTCCATATGCATCCCTGTCATCTTGTATTGGTTCAAACAAGGACCAGAGTGACTTCAACTTTTCACTGCCTGAATTTTCTTAGTTGCCATTAAATAAAAACAGTTTCAAGTTATCTTCACAGGTTTATTAGCTATTGACCATTGTCTTATTGACATCACAGAACAAAAAAATTCATATGATCTGGAATTGTCTCCGTCCATATGCATCCCTGTCATCTTGTATTGGTTCAAACAAGGACCAGGGTGACTTCAACTTTTCACTGCCTGAATTTTCTTAGTCCAAGCATATTCCGAATAGGATCGCTCTATCCAAATTCAGAATCATCAATGAGCATCGACCCAAATTGGGATTTGGAACTGATGATGAATTATATAGTTCCTGGACCAGATTTATAAGTTCATAATAATTTTATTAAAATTTGAAGTGATGATTTTAAAAAAACAAGTAAAAACAAACTTAATCCCAATCCACAAATTGAAGGAGCATGGCTTTGCAAAGCAATACAAATAGTTAGTTATAATAGTCTCCTGTTTTTTGAAGATAAGCCGCTCTAAGGTCCTACATCCATTCTTCAGTCCCCACACAAGTCTATGGGATGTTCTCAGTAAGTATAATACACATGTTTCGATCACAAAATCACCAGCTTTCCCCACTATATTGCCCTAAGAATGAGTTTATCACTCCCCAAAAAAAAAAAAAAAGAACATGACTTTCTGGAAACAGAAATTTAAGATCTCCCGAGTAAGAGATGAGAAGTCAGAGTTCAGGATTAACTACAGAAATTGACTGAGCAAATATGGCAGAAAACCTATTCATAATCGCACTTTTAGACAGAAATTTGGAAGGTACACTGTCAGTCTGTCCAGTGTCCACATAAAAACAAATACCCTTAAAAACTCCAGCGTGGTAGAAAGATAGTTTCCAAGAGACTGACAGATTATGCACATATTGAAGAATAAAGAGAATATGTGACTACTTACTCTGTTGTCTAGAAAAAGTAGAGGTAACTGGCCCAAGTAGAACGGGTAAATCCTCCAGAAAATATAAGAGAGAAATGCAATGTAGGCTAAAAGGTTTCAGATCCACCATTCCACCTATATATTGTACAAGGAATTATTGATAATGCTTTAAGTCACCAACTATAATTCTTACAAGTGAATTTTAATCTCACAAGACCCTCGTTAAAATGCAAGTTACTTTGTTATCTCCACTTTTCATAGACATACACTTGTCAATAATTGACCCTCTTAATGACGTTGCTATTTAGTAGTTGGGAGCCTTTGTTTTTGGGAAACAACTTGCTAGTGTGTTTCACTTGTAAAAGGTCTAAAGAATGAAGCAACCACACAATGGCTTAAAATGGGAAATAGATTAAGGATCACAAAACCCCCATTAAGCACCAGCCCTTTGCAAAACAAGAAGCTGAAGTTCCATAAATTTAACACTTGTATTTGATACCGTCTTCACCCAATAGAAACAAAATCTCAACCCTCTCCTCTCCCCCCCCCCCCCCCCCCGGTTCTAAAAGTTAAATACTAAACAAATACTACCTCCATTTCATAACGTTCTAAACACTTTCCTTTTTGGTACTTCCCAAATGTTCTTAACATTGTGTTTTATTCTATTTTTAGCACACATTTTTTACTATCTTATCCCTCTTACCCAACAACATTTACACCTTACACTCAGTCACTCACTCTCTTTTCCATTTTTTTCTTACACTCACCTACCATTTTACGCTCTTTCTCTCTTATTTTTCCTTATTTTTCTTACATCATCCACATTTTTTACACTATCTCCCCCATTTGTCTTAATATATGTGCAAATAGTAATTGTTAAGAAAATTGTGAAACGACGATAGTATAATCAATGTCTTATATCGAGCCGTATCTGATTTACATCTATAGTAACAAGAAGCCCTGTTCAAGATTCAAGCCTATTCATGAGTTGAAATGGAAGTTCTTGAAAACACGGCTGGCTTTCTGCCTTTCTGAGGGTAAAGGGATATGCCATTGCAAACATCACCAACACTGCATATGGAATTCGTTGTGTATGCTATGTAAAGAAAGGAGAAGGATTCAGCCGCTACTTCGGAATAAACTTCCCTGACCATACATCAGTTGCATGTATGAAATAAGTCCAATAACTTTGAAAAAATAGCTAAACACCTAAACCCTTCCATACTATGCAAGAGAAGAACTCAACGACCTGTTTGGTAGTTAGCAAAAATAATGGTAGGTAATAAATTTATACATTCATTGGTACGGAGTAAAAGAAAGTCTCATGCCAATGTCCATGGTGACAGACTCCATCCAAAACATGTGTTTTTTTCACAAATAACCATTACCATTCAATACAAAAGTGGTAAAGTAATAAAATGTGAAAAAGTGATAGTTGGGTGTGAAGCATTGCGATGGATATTAGCATGTAACTCTTTATACAAAATTATTTAACAATATATTACCATTACTGCGATTAATTACCACCTAAGCACCTATGAAAGACTAAGAGGATCACAAAATAGAGTAGAAAATGAGAAAATTTTGTTAGCTTTAAAATGAATTCTAGTTCTCTACCGTCTTAACAAACATTACAGACAAGATTTTTCTCAAAGTAGTAAAATTGTTTGAAAACTGGTATTGAAATCTGATTTTAATTCTTCAGGAACTTATGCAAGAGTTATAAGGTACTTTGTATATATAAAAAAAAGTGACCAATTTACCAGAGATCCACCTCCTACACATGAAAATGCAAAGTAACTAAACTAACAATTCATATAATTTGGTAGCAACAAAAACATAATTTGTTATTAGAACTCAAATTCTTATACTCCGTAATTTTTACCTTCTTCTTACTAAGCACTATAGTCTAGTTCTATACTTACACTTGCATTTCCTAAATGCTGCCCAAACTCGTAGTGACATAATCCAACATGGATTCTGAAAAGTTATAGATTCATCAAAGGAACATAAAAAACTAGCATTGCGAATACTACTTTCTCCCTGTGGCTAAAGGTTATAGATTCATCAAAGGAACATAAAAAACTAGCATTGCGAATACTATTTTCTCCCTGTGGCTAAAGGTTATAGATTCATCAAAGGAACATAAAAAACTAGCATTGCGAATACTAATTTCTCCCTGTGGCTAAAGGTTATAGATTCATCAAAGGAACATAAAAAACTAGCATTGCGAATACTACTTTCTCCCTGTGGCTAAAGGTTATAGATTCATCAAAGGAACATAAAAAAACAAGCATCGCGAATACTACTTTCTCCCTGTTGCTAATGGTATACTTCGTATGTAGCAAACAATATTGTACAAGCATTACACAACATCAACAAGATAATATAAACCTTCCTTTTCGTTTTCCAGGGTCTTCTAAACACACTTCCATCAATCTTCAATGGTAAAGATGGCAATTCAACAGCGTTACTCAAGAACAAAAGGCATTAAAAAACCTTCCCAATCAACAATTATTGAAAAAGGTCGAACACAAGGCAGTTATTCACCAAACAGATGTATTATATCACATTTTACAGTGTGGATATCAACTAGCTTCGTTGATTAAGTCTCAGGTAGTACCCAGACCTATAATTGAATCTCCTCTATCATTACCCGCCCTCGTATTCGTGGCTCTCTATACACCAAAAACACAGTAATCCGTACAAATTACATATTTTTAAAAACTATGATATCAAATTATAACTCTCCAAACACGTCCTCAACTACTGAAATTGAACAAAAACAAATCATAGCTTGAAAGAAGTTCTTAAAAATTGAAAAAATAAAATAAAAAACAAAGAATTGGATAGGGAAAAGGGAAACCTGGATCTCAGGCGGAGGAAATTCTTCAGTTTCGGTAGCTTCGCCAGAAGAAGAGAAAATCGTAAACTTTGGCGGAGCGGTTGTAGCCGATAATTTGGAGGGGAAATTGTGGGCGTATAAGGAGCTATTTCTGGTGTAGCAATTACTTTTGAAACTAACACAAAAGGATGAATTGAATGATCTCAATGGAGAGGTTGTGGTGGTTGCGAGAGAAGGCGACGGCGCACGAAAGTTGGCGCTTCGAAGGAGCGTCGCCATTGATGTTAGTTGGTGTGGAAGGGAGAAGTGGGTGAGGATTAAGGAGATGGATAGAGAGGCGCAGGTGAAGCTAACACTAGAACGTCTAGTACTCTCCCTATAAAATTAGAAAGGAATTAAAATTAAAGTTGATTTTTATAATGAAACCTTTGGACTGTTTTTTTTTTTTTCCCCACTAGTGTTCTGTGCGCGTGTAGAGAAATTTCTAAATAATCTCTCCTTGATTGGCAAAATAAACCATTTGCCAATCGAGTGGTAAATGTGTAATAAACAAGAACATATGGGTAGAAGGGGAATTGCAAAGGGAAATCATATTTGAAGGAGTTAACGTGGTTTTATCAAATTGTCTATCTCTCTTATCTATATTTCATTCATGGTTTCTACTTTTCTAAGTCTCTCACCTCTCTTGTTTATTTCATCAATGTCTTCTAATTTTCTCTCATCTATTTTATCCATGACTCTCTCATCTCTCATCTACTTTTCTGAAATTTACTCATGGCAGGTAGGAGAGTTCGGTCCACTTATAAGCCCAATTGAGGTTCCACATTAAAACCAAGTGGCAATAGTGGGAGTGAGTCCACAAGTTTATAGGTGGTATTTTATGTCCTCTTTCTCCAACGTGGGACAACTAGCTTAGTGGTTAAAGGTTTAATGTTTAAACTCAAGGTCAAGGGTTCAAACCTTATGTAAAACATGTTTGACATGGTATCAGAGTCAGCGTGACGCAAAGGTCACGGGTTCAAATCTCATCCACCCCTCATTTCAAAGTGGAATATTTCGCGCTGGGTATGAGGAGGCCTATGCTGCATCGATCCCCAAATGGCTTTCATGTGAGGGGGAGTGATAGAGTATAAAATAATCTTGGGGCTTCAACCATCAGCTTAAGCTTTTGGTTGAGTTAGTCATTTGACACTTACAGCAAAGTTTCATAGGTCTGTCTGGTACTAATCCTATCAATTAAGTATCTATGCAAATGATTAAGACATTGTTATGTCAATATAGATCAAGAAACAGAACTACTAGTCATCTTGCATTCTAGTCGTCTAGCATTTTCTGTGCGTCCACCTTTATAGAAAACTATCGACCAGAGACCATTTTCAACTTTTGACTTTTCAAGTTCACTCGATAAACGTTTCTTAGCCATAGGACTGGTCCTAACAGTCTATTTTGAATTTTGTCAAATTGAAATGACTCATCATTTAATAAAACCATAAAATTAAATGGAAAAATGAAATTAACAGAATGTTTTACAAAGTATTTAAATTCTAAAAACTTTAAACATTAAAAGACATCAAAGCCATTCTCCAATATGCTTGATTCCCATAGTTGTTATGTGCGAGTTGTGCTTCGCTTGCGGCAGAGGTTTTTTCAATGGATCTAGATGTTGTCATCAGTTCTAATTGAAGGAAATATTTCCTTCACCCGAGGTGCATTAGTCCAATACCGAGGTTCAGATTAATTATGAACAATTAATTTAGTGAGATCAAGTGATCGGACAGCTAGCTGGAGCAATGCTTCCGATTAGTGAGTTCTAATCTATATTAGGCTCACAACTTACTCTTGACTGAACCTATAAGGTCACACCATTGACATGTAACAGATCATCGGATTAAATAAATCGGATCTTCATTTAATAGCTTTTCGGGAAATTAGTTCGGAAAACATAATTATACGATTTAACATTGGATCGTGAAATCGTATATCGTGATTGCGTATATTTGTAAGCTAGGCGAAACGAATAATCGTATCGTACGGCAATGGATCGTCAAGTACGAAACGATAAATGAATTATCGAATGATAATTAAATAAAGCAAACATGAATGCAAGCCCACGAGCAAAGCGCAGGGAGAAAAGGCCCATGGCCTTGCTGCCTTGGCTGTGCACGCACGAAGAAGCAACAGCAACAGCAGCAGTGAGGCCCAGCCCACTGCATGCTATGTGTTGTGCGCTTGTGCGAGGCTTCGGTCGTGGGCCTTGCTGGCCGGTCGGGCTCTATGCTTGGCCGGTTGGCTTGGCTCACTTGATAGGTTATTATTATAACCTAGTCTAATATGTTTTCCTAACTCTAATACAAAAATCAGATTCTAACCTAAGGCAAGAGAAACCCTAAACTATATGTTCCTCCATTAGAATTGTTCTTCCCTAAAAGATAAAATATCTTGAGTGACGTCTAAGCTACGAATCTCAAGACGGATCTGAACGTGTCGGTGAACCAAGTAGAGGAACGACATTTGGAGTTCTTGTTCGTGTTCGTGATACGCTGAATCTAGGAAAAACACGCTACAAACGTAAGTCTGCTTGATTTGTACTTTATACATGGTTCCTAGCTTTGAGGATTATTCCACTGCGTTAATATGTATTTAAATGTATTCCCCTACACTAATCTTGCTCATCTCGACTTCTTTTCTTTCAGCGAATTCTCGTAGAAGGTGAAATATACGAAGTACATGTTTGACTCTTCGGTGAAGTTTAGGCTCTTTGGCCTGGTCAATAGCTTCGTTATTATCACAATAGAGAGCTACTGGTCCTTTTAATGGAGGGGAATACACCAAGATCACCAATTAACTTCCTTAGCCAAATTGCTTCCTTTGCCGCTTCATGTGCAACAATGTACTCCGCTTCAGTTGTAGAATCCGCAATAGTGCTTTCCTTAGCACTTTTCCAGCTTACTGCACCTCCGTTGAGGCAGAAGACAAACCCAGACTGTGATCTAAAATCATCTTTCCTGGTTTGGAAGCTTGCGTCTGTATAACCTTTAACAATCAATTCATCATCTCAAGCATAGACCAGGAAATCATCTTTGCGCCTTTTTAGGTACTTCAGAATGTTCTTGGCAGCAGTCCAATGCGCCTCACCTTGGTCTGACTGGTATTGATGAGTGACATTTATGTCTCTCTAAATCTTTATTTTCTTATCTTTTTCTTCTAGTTTTTCTTCTCATTTCTTTTTTTTTCCTATGATTTTGCCTATGTTTATAGTTTTAATCTAATTCTTAATAATTCTTAGTTTAGATCATTTTTCCTCAGTTTTGTTTTGTTTTTATTCGTTTATTTTAATTTTGTAGGAACTTGGACGACTTCAAAGGAAAAGAAGAGAATCCATGCAAGTGGTGCACCTTGTTGAAAACGGCTGCGTAAGCTCACATAGGAGATTTCAGAAATCATTTTCAGCTTTGCAAAGTGGTGCGCTCGCACCTAAAATGGCGCGCCGACATAGGACCGGAGACCCCTTTGTAGAAAAAATTTCAGGAGGTTTTGTTTCTAGTTGTTTTGAAGGTTCTAGCAAGGTGCGCCCGCTGATATGTGTGTTTTATATAGAGTTTTACCCCCATCCCTTAGTACTTTTATGCATCAAATGAGCTCTTAGGAGCCGTTTTTAATACTAATCTGTGTTATTGGGTGTGCCTTGAGTTTCAGGATGAATTGGTGAGAAATTGGTCTTTTTAGACCCGTTTCATTGATGATTTAGGCCACTACATGAACCCGAGGAAGTTCGGGACCATTATCGTCAACTTTCGGGAGCCTTAGATGCTTACGGTTGAGCCCCGGGAGTTAGACTCGGAGATATGGGCGAAGGATGTTGATGATTGCAAATCACCCTTTGAGCTGAGGGCGAAACGCGAAGATCGGGCGAAGAGAAAAGAGAATTGAAGTGTCAATGCGCGCCCGATCGGGCGCACATCGCCCGATCCTGATCGGGCAGCCAGACTTGGTGATTTCTGAGACTTTCGCAAACCGCCCGATCGAGCGGAATTTGGCCTGATCGGGCCGACTATCGAGAAGTTCGCCCGATCGGGCGAAGCGTCGCCCGATCAGGCGACGCCAACCTCCAGCATATTTCGCGAGTTTCATTTCCGGTTTTCTTTTGTTATTTTGGGCAAACTATAAATACTAAGCCCTGTTATTTTAGTTTCTACCTTATTATTCTAGTATTGAACACTTTGTTTATTTTCCTAATCTTAGTTTTTTATTCTCTCTAATTTGTTCCAAATACTTAGTTTTTATTTCCAATAAAAAATTCAAGCTTTATTATTTCATTGTTCTTCAATTAGGTATTGCTTCTCACTTTAATTTATTTTATTACTTTAATCATGTTTCCAATCACATTAATTGCTTTGATTATTGATAATATGTGAGAGTAGTCTATTTTCTAGGGTTTGGGGATCCACGAATAGTTATGAAGGGATGATTGCACATTGTTGATTGTTGGTATTGTAATTGATTCCTATTGATTGGTTTATTCTACTATGCGATTAGATTTGCGCAGGTTTAATTGTGATAGTCTAGCAATATCAAGTTAAGATTCGAGAGATGCAATTTGATGTTTAGGCTTGTGTCAATAGGTGGAATTAGGATTAATACGTAGCGATAACCCGTTAATTCTAAGTCTATGATTAGTATCGATTCGAGAGAGCATGCTAGTCTAATTGATTACTTTATTGATTATTGTCGATTGATTATCATCCTGGATTGTTATTTGTTAGTGAACCTATGCCCTAGATGCTTTAATATCTGAATTCTTAATCGTTTAATTATTGTCGTAGTCTTAGTATACAAACAAACCAACTCTTGTTTCCCAATAGTCTAGATTAGTTGATTAGTAGTAGAAAGAACAAAGAACACTGTTTCCCTGTGGATTCGATCCTGACTTCCCTTGCTACCTAGATAGTGGACTTAGGTTTATTTTTGATAAGGTGATACGACTTTAGCCTGTCACCTGCACCAGCCTCCATAGCAAAATTCGAAGTTTCCTTGTGTGCCCTCATTCGCTTCATCACCTCAGAGGCGTGCGTCCGCAACCCAGTTGGTGCGCCCACACCTATGTCGTGATTTACGATTCCTGATTTTCTCTCACTCATCGGTGCGTCCGCACCCGTTTTGGGTGCGCCCTTGAAGACCCATAATGGTGCTCCCGCACCCACACTATGCGCCCGCACCGACATCCGATTTCTTTTATTTCTTAGTTTCTTTTGTCCTTTTTAGGAAAAAGTATAAATACTTCTTTTTTCCAATTATTGGGGGATCTCATTACATTCTTACTTTTCAGAACTTCTTAAGGTTTTAGAGAGAGAAAAACATGGAACTTCATTTATTGCTCATGTATGCTTGGGGATTCTACTCAAGTTTTGGATTGAAGGTTTATTATAAAACTCTCAACCTTTACCTTCATTATTGTCATTTATTTCTTGTCTCTTTTGACTTGTCTCCTTTATTATTCTCATTAATGATAAACCCTAAAAATAAGCACTTTCATATTTCCTTTTCTACTTGCTTTCTATTTTAGGATTTTTCTAATCTTCTATGATTAGATGCATTGATTGCTTGGCTAATCTTTCAAGATTTGATGATAGTTTTTTCCATTGAATTGATTTCCATGATGAAGTTAGTCTAGACTATTTAATTAAGGATTTTTGTTTTGACTATTTGGAGATGCATGCTTCTATTGAATATACAATGTTGAAATTTATGGTCAATTCAATTCCATGTGTGAATTGTTCCTTATCTAGGTATTTGGGTGTAGCCTAGGGGTTTCCATGTTTGGGGTTTAAGGTAGAATTTCTAGTCCTCGCAATTAAATGTATAAGTTGGGGGGCTTTATCCATTGTTTGCTCGGTTAGACATAACCTTGCTTAGTCAATGGAGTGCAATGCATTGAATTGGCAAGGAATTGTGAGTCTTTGTGTCATACGATTTCGGATGAATGTTTCCTTGTTATCTCCCTAGCTTTGAATTAATGCGAGAGCATGATTTATGGCCTTGTGAGTAGTTTAAGAAACCTATTCCCTTTTGACTTGTCTTTGTAGTTCTAATTTGTTCGTAATTCCTTGTTCCCTGTTGCATGTACCCCTCAGTGAACCCAATTCCTTAGTGTTTTAAATCTTTGTATCTCATTTTATTCATTTAGTTTTTACACTCCCTTCAACAAACAACCCTTCTTCGAACTAGCTTATGTTAGCACTTTTAGCTACGAAACCCGCAAGTCTCCGTGGATATCGACCCTTTCTTGTCACTCTACTTGTTTCTAGTGGTTAGTTTAGCTATTTAGATTGATTTAGGTAAGACTAGTAACGACCTAGTTTTTCCGATATCAAATTGTCGGTCCTGACATTTTAAGGGCCCTAGGAAAATCAATATGAGAGCCCCTAACATTGAGTTGTCGACAGTTACATATTTAACCTTTCACATGGGATTAAAAGGCCATTCTACCTCTAAGCTTCTGGATCTTTTATCCCGCTCTCTGTGTCCCAAACAATTTCGCCATCTTAACTATTTTTTTACATACAGTAATGTTTGAGTGAGAAGGTGTTAAAAATCAGTTGGAGTGGGACATAATAACATTGTGGAATTTTCTTGATTAAAAGATGTTGCTTGCTTCTGTAAATCATATCCTTTTACCAATCTTTAATGTCTTATTTTATGGAGCGATTTCCTTCAATATTGCATAAAGATCCAACAATTCCCTAAATACGTTACTTTTTAAGTTATTTCCCACCATACCGTCCACGTAAGCAAGGGAGAAAGAGAAGTAATTTTTTTTTTCCGGTTCAGCATTGAACCGCTATATGAGATAGCGGTTTCGTTTTAAAGCAAACCGCCATCTCAGATGGCGGTTCAATGTTATAAACCGCTATCTCAGATAGCGGTTTGTATTAAAACAAAACCGCTATCTCAGATGGCGGTTTACTTAATTGTAAATTATTTTTAACATGAATTACAGTTTAAATAGAAATATAATTTAGAAGTAACCTCTTATGACATCAATTGTGTCTGTAGCTCAGTGGATAGAGTGTGTTGTTTCTACGCAGGAGGTCGTGGGTTCGAATCCTACCTGATGTGTTTATTTCTTTTTAACCATTTATTAATATTAATTATAAACATTTCTAAATTTAACTTATCAACATTAGTGTCTGTAGCTTAGCGGATAGAGTGTTTATTTCCCAACCAAAAGGTCGTGGGTTCGACCCCTAGCTGATGCAGTTTTTTTTTTAACCATTATAAATAGTACTACTTACGTGATTAAAAAGAGACCGATTTTAATGCTGACGTGGACGGTATGGTGGGAATTAAGTTAAAAAGTGGCGCATTTTGGGAATTTGACGTTCTTTAAACAATATTGAAGGAAATCGCTCTATTTTATGATTGACAGTTCTTCATGTTGATTTTTTTTTTCTCAATTCATGTACTCGTATATCCCAACTCAGACATTTACAAGTATATTTATGAAAAATCTGATCCAACATCAAAATTTAAATAAATTTTCAAACCAAGTTCAACATAAATTTTGAGTTGCCTCCTCATAATAATTAGAATCAAAATCTTATCAAAGAAAGAAGTGTGTTTTCGAAAGAACTCCAACTGCTTCGAAATACTCCTATCTATCAAAATTGTTTTTTAAAAATAATCCCTAAGTGATCGGTAACTCGTATTAACAGTAAATTTTAGCAAAGCATTTTCCCCAATTTCTGACCCCTGTGGCCCTGTCCTCCCTTGTTCAGCCACCTTGCCCCTTCCCCTGTAAACCCCACGAACACCACCTCAATCCATCCATCTTCATTTTACCCCCCCCAAATCCACAACATAAGTTTCAACAATAAAAACCTAAAATTCAAAGTTACTACTACTTCTACACAAAAAAGCTCTCGTTTTTC
Organism: Spinacia oleracea; assembly: GCF_020520425.1. Classification (NCBI taxonomy): domain Eukaryota; kingdom Viridiplantae; phylum Streptophyta; class Magnoliopsida; order Caryophyllales; family Amaranthaceae; genus Spinacia; species Spinacia oleracea. The sequence continues at coordinate 23,753,578 of NC_079491.1, read as the reverse complement.
ACAATCCGCTGAATCTAAATTTGCTCTCCCCCCTTACTTTCTCTCTCCTCAGGGTTCTGTGGTGGTCATCACGGCGGAGGAGGGACGGTTTTGCGGCGTCTGAGTTCTATTACCGGCCGAAGTTGAGTTTTCGCGGCGGCTGCTTTCTGTTGGTTGCCGGAGTTGGAGAGGTTTTTTTTCGCGGCGGCTGCAAAGGTGGCAACATGAGCAATGATGTATTTGATGGGAAAGTATTAGCTGAGAAGCTATCTAAATTAAATAATTCGCAACAAAGTATCGAGTGTATCCTTCTGCAAATTCTTTTTTGGTCGATGCTAATTTACATTGTTTAAATAATTGTCTGAATTGTTAGTTTTATGCCTCAATTTTGTTGCTAAACTGTGGTTGCTACTTCAATTCAGACGATTCTATCAAATTTGGTGTTCTTTGTAGTTTTACTCTGCAAGGGTTCTAAAGGGTTAGGTTAGTAAATCCGGGGACTGAGACTTTGTCGTTGACGAAACCTCCTTCCAGATATGTTGTTGTCATCCTGAACTTGCAATATTACTGTTGATGTAGCTAATTCACCATGTCCACGAATATTCCTAGTTTTAGTTATTTTGGCTTTCTAGTGGTTGGGAGTTGTGGCTATAGAAGTTTTTTGGGTTGCTATTTAGCTCTTATCGACCATACTAGTCCTTTAAACTACCAAAAGTAGAGAGTGGGCTGTGAGGTTGCGGATATTCAAATTTATTTCAAAATGATTACTGTTTATCTCAAAACATATTGATAGGCTTCTTTAAAAGGATTTGACAACTACCTTTTTTTGACTCGAAGGTGGATAAGAAAATTCTAATGCAAATTCCAAAGAGTTTTTCAAATTTTCTAATTCTTGATTGCCAACAAGCAATAAATGAAGGACTTTCTTATTGCATTTTGTCATTCGGAGTCTTACCATCACATATCTTAGGTTATCTTTAGGGGATAACTCTAGGAGTTAAAGATTTTCGTTATCTAATATTGAGGTTTGCCAAAAGGTTGAAGGATAAAAGAGGGGTTAGAACTTGTGTTCCTTTGTAAGCTTTTAATAGGTGTGTGGGAGAGAAAGAAAAACTTCAGCTGATTATTTAAATGCCATGAGTATCAAATTTTTGTTTCTATGTGATACGGAGTAATCATGTATACCATGTACATATGTTTCTCATTTATGCGTTGAAAGGTTTTAAGTTAATTATTTCAGCCTTTGAACTCACAACTTCTCACTACTATTGTCATTTGAGCTTCTCATTTGTTCTATAGTTTTTTGATTTTGTTGTTGTTTGTTGTTGTTGTTGATGCGTGGTTCAGATGATTTTGATTACTTCGTATATGATTAGCGTGTCCTCTTTTACCTTTCAGCTGACTATGAGATGCTATGGTTGAAATTATTCTGGCTGTGCAGCTTAGTTTTTGAGGAAATTGATATTTGTTGATAAAATGATTAGTTTTGGAGACTAGGAGTTGGAATGGGTTGTTTTGATGTAGATCGAGGGTTTGGGGTGGATTTTTTTTACGAGGAGCTAAGGAGCCGATGCTCGGGATTGGCTTAGCCCATGCTTCATGTTTGGAAATTATTTCCGAAGATTTTTGTTAAGCTGTCCACTACAGTATAGGTTTTGTTTGCTATTATTTTAGCATCTAGATGTATCTGTAGAAGCGTAATAAAAACATGAGTGATGCAAGAGAAGCCTAGTTACGCTTCAAAATTGTATTAAGTTGCCATTTTAAGTTAGTTATTTTACGCATTTCTGGTGAAGTACTTAGCTGTTGGGCAGTCATTCCAGCTACAACTAGATGCGTGAAATCAGCTAATGGCAACTAGTTTGTATGTTAAGGGTATGCCGAGGATTAATTAAAGTCCTACTTCTAGTATGTTTCAGATATTGAGATTGTATTTACAGCACTAAAATGCTTGTTTATCAGAATTTCTTAGTGAATTTCAATGCAATTACTTGTCTTTTGGTGATTCTGTGAGTTGGAAAGGAATTTTAATGAGCCTCTTATTCAAATTTCTTAGTGAAGTTTGGTTTGGGGTTTTCCCTGTTCCGGTTTAATCAAAATCCAAAGAGCATTAAAAAAAGCTTAACCAAAGAGCTGATCAAAATCTACAAATCGCAGAAGAATAATTTCTTTATGTTGTAAATTTGGAGATGAAATTTGATTTGCTTGTTCTGATGAGAGTGTTACTTGTGCGTTAGGCAGGGGAGTTTAATGGTTCGCAGAGGTAATCACAAATAGGTGTTCTGTTCTTTCATGAGATTGCTAGTGTAAAGAGAAGGATGTGAGTCTCTTTGGGGTAGTGGAATATGATTAGGGTGATACCATTTTTAAAATTGTTTGTGAACTTCAATTATGGAGGCATCCCCATTATAAAGAAATAGATGAGCTCACCTTGATTTTCAAGGTTCTACAAGGTTATATTTGTTTTGGAACCAGTACAGATAAGTGTGTACGATTTTCTTAATCAGAAGAAGAGGCATCAGATTACTCTCAAAGTTTTTTCTTATATGAGATATTGTAAGAAGACAGAAATCTCTACCCCTTTAAGCTTCATTCATCAAATAAATAGGATGCCCATCAATGAGTGTAGTGGACTGGGTGCCTCTTCAAAAAGATGCTCCACCACCTCTAATTAGTGGAGGCAGAGGACTGTAGGAGGTGGATGGGGAATTCAACAGCACCTTTTCTTGCAAGTCATGTTTGGGTTGTCTATCTCTGCCCACCAATGTGTCCAGTTTTCCCAGTTCACCATTTAATTTTGAAGGCTAGAGTTTCTCTTGAGGTGAATGCTGTTGTGTGGACCTTTGTGTTGGGAAAAATCAACACTAATGATATGCTCCACAGGAGAATTCAAAGATGGTTATGTCGCCTCTTCAGATATGTGCCTGTTGTGTCATGGCATTGAGGAGACTTGCTCGCATTTCTACATTGTGAGATGGCAAGTAATATCTGGAGGAGGCTATTTTGCAGTGTACGGGGAGTACCGGGTTTTCCCTTGTAATGTTTTGGATCTGTTACAAGTTTATTTGTGGGATTTGGCAGGGCTAAGGCAAACAAGATGTCGCGGCTCAATGCCTTTATGGTTCCTGTGGTTAAAACGTAATGCACCCAATCATCTCAAGAATTACTTTAACTAGTGATGTGTCATGAGATATAATAACTTATTCAGCTTCTTTCTAGTCAGCAGGGGTTCCTGTAGTTCCTTAGTAGGAGAAATGCAATGGAACTGGGTTTATGTGTTATCTGTTTTTTACTGTTTAAGGACAATTTGTTTCTGTTCTTGTATTTTTTGTTAGGTGCTTGTATTTATAAATATTTTTCTTCACTAAAATAAGTAAAAATCAGTTCTCATCTGAATTTTAGGGGTTATACCAATGGTTCTGATATTTTACGCTTTGCTGACCATTCTGATAGGCTTGTAAGATCTTTTCAGTGCTGAAATGTTTAGGAATTGATGAAGGTGTATCCGAGATTCATAATTCAGGAGTGATGTGTTTACGAGTTAATCTAACTTCTGTCCACCATATCTAGAATAATATGATAGGCCTTTTTTTTGGTTACTAGTCTGTAGTCTGTGTACCTCTTGTCTTCTCCATCAGCAGACGAATTTTTTTCTTCCAAATGTGATCTACCAACATGCATCTTTTTTTGTTGACTAAATTAATTTTTCAATTTTGTTGGTTTCTTTTCACGCAAAAATTGGGGCTTCTTGACATCTGCATAGAGCAAAGAATACTTAACAGCTTGCAAAGACATTAAATCTGTTCAAGGCTTTGTAATTTCGCAAATTACTTTTGCTCTCGTTTTTACTTGTGTTTTAACTGTTTTTTATCATTTTTTAAAGAGCTTGAAAACCTCTCTTACTTCATATTATATCCATGATTAAATTCTTGCATTCCTGCAAAATTTTGGAAGTAACCCTTGGTTGTTGTTGCTGCAAATTTTTCCAATTAGCTGCTTTGGTGATTACTAAATAACACCTTGTTTCAGTTTGTGCTTCCAGTGATAGCTTAATAAGCATGCTTTCAATATTTGCGAGTTATTTTTATTTCCTTGAAAAATATCCATAACTTTTGCAATTGTTTTTCTGTACCAAGTGAGTTACATTTCTATTTCTTATCATCTTCATCAAATGTGCAACCCCATTTCAGTATACAACCTTTTGGTGTAAAATCAACTGGCTCCCAGTGGAACTTTTTGTTAGTTTGGTATGGTTACTGATGAGTACATTAGGGTTACAATAAGCTTAAAGATACAGTCCAATAAGATTTTTTCTTGTTCACCCATTCCATTGTAGAGCTTGTCTTTTCTGGAAGACCATCTGGCTCTATCATGTGACACTTGTTATTTTGGATACTAATATGCCTATAATATATTTGAAGCCCTGGCATTGAAAGATGTTGAAAGCATGCTATTGATGAAGATATGGCAATGATGAATATGAATCGTACGTAAGAGTTGGTGGATAAACAAGGAAAGAAGATTATGGCCAAAAGTGGGTGCCCAACAAGTGACTTATGGTGATGGAAAGATATGTACAAACGTGAAAAATGGCTCGCAGTGATTGAAGATTCATGACCCTTGTCTTGGGTTTTAGTTTAGCTAAGAAAAGGTGGAGTAGGGAGCTTGGAAATTTGATGTTGGATTTTTACTATAAGGACGGAATCTCAAGAAAGGTTTTATTAGTTAGGTTTTGAAGCTTAGGTAATTTTTATTTTCTTTTAATTTCAAGGAGAACAATTTCTCTAGTTGTACTTCTCATTTCACTGTTATAATAAATTTGTCTTCTGACAATGAAACATTGGCTTCTGTTGCGTTGCCGAGGACCATACATACTGCTGTTTCCTAAGCAGCATAAATAGAATTGCAGTTGCAAGTATTATGTGATAGTAACTGACCAATAACAACGCTGTGATTAAGAAATGAACAAAATTGACAAACTTAGAGGGATACAAAGATCAAAATAGAGAAAATTGGGGAATGTGGAAGGGTTGGCTTAACTGCTTCTAATGTTGGTCCTAGTGTCTGTTTGTCTTTAGTGTCTGTATACGGAATCATAGAAATGTAGGATTTTCTCCTTTTATATCCATTATTAAATACAAGTATACTGATTTCCTGCAATTTCTTGCAACAATGGAAAAATGTTGAAGGAACACTTTTGCTTTCACTTGCATCAAATAGTTTTGGAAAGACGACTTCAATAAACAAGAAAAAGAAGCTTGACAGCTCATTAGCGCAAGATTTTAACATAAGTATTTCCTTTTTCTATTGTTATATTAGAAGTGCTTTTGTTGAAGGTCGAAGAAAGTAGCCATATGCAAGGGAGTTGGCTGTTGTGGTCCTTGTGCAGGAATGATAAGAAGGAGTTGGCTCTTGTGGGGGAATGATAAGAAAGAGTTGGCGTTGAAATCGGATTTGGATTTTCGAAATTCTCATTATGTTGCTAGTTAAGGTGCTGAGTAAAATGTACTCAATACAAGGTAGAGGTGGTAAATTAGTCAAATAGCCTGGGGAATCCTATATGTATTGTTTTTCTTATATTGGTAGATGACACTATGGATGGAAACAGCATATGAGGGATTTTTTAGTTCATGGAAAAGCAAGGTGTAGGGACTTACTGACTTACTGGTTTGAAATAAGATCTGCAAATGCATGGTGATTTATTTGTAGAAATTTGGTGTCTAGGAACGCTGGGCCACTGTGTGGTTTCCCTCATGGTTTCCCATAGACTAGACTTTTTGACATAAGAATAGAGTGGACACCGTTAAGATTAGTTTCATTAATGTCAGCCCAAGGAAGTTCATTTCTTAAATTTTCTGCTGTTTCTTCCTTCTTGTTGAACCAAGAGTTGGATGTTAAAGTTTTGTTTTTGTAGCTAGTTGACTTGCCATCTTCTCAGTCCTATTCTCAGCTTGGTCTTTTACGTTCTGCGACTACTTCCCCAGTTCCTTATTAATACAGCTTCAGTTCTCTTCTGAGTTCTGATGGAACATTCTATCTGTAGGAGTTTTCAATACTGAAGATAAGTACTTTTTTTCTTATCGTTTTTCTTTGTTTTTTTCACATTGAAGCTCCATAATGGATTGCTAATCACATGGAGAGTTTGTTTCTAAAATTCCATGTCTTATTGCCTTATGCTTGATTTTTTTCCCATTAGCATGTTTGTTTAAAGAACAAAAGGGCCTTCCAAAGTCAAAGCTGGGATGTTGTAAGAATTGAGTCTTTGAGCACATATTAAATGGGGTGCCGCAAGGTGCTTTAGAAGCAGCTAGGGGAAATTTGCTATAAAATATAATTTTATGAATTCTCTCTTGAGAAGTATTTGAAGAAGTTTCTGAATCCCTATGAAGGCGAGTATAGGTGATATTTTGATTGTTTTCTTCCACAAACTCTGCAATTTTCGCTCTTATTGTTGCTGTACTATCTTCTTGGTATCCTGTTTCCTTTAACATGAGATCAGCATTGTCCCGTTGGTGTATTTCCAACCGTAAGAAAGCACGGCAGGTTGTTGAAACATGGGAGAAAATGTTCAATATATCTCAGAAAGAGAAATGTGTTTCGTTTCTTTTTCTTGCGAATGATATATTGCAAAATAGCCGGAGAAAGGGCAACGAATTTGTGAATGAGTTCTGGAAAGTCCTTCCATCTGCACTTAAGCATGTCTTTGATAATGGCGATGAAAGTGGAAAGAAAGCAGCGAACAGACTGGTTAGTACTAAATATATCATCATTGTTATGTTTTCATTTCCGTATTTCTCCAAAAACACATACTCAGTTATTTAATTCATGTAATTATTTATAAACCCTGTTCACATGTATAGCAACATCAAACTTGCTCCCCATGCCACATAGGACACCTCTTCCTAGCTCCCATTGATTTGTAGCTTTCTTTCTTCAAGTTCAGTTACTCTTTCAGTGACATTTATTCAGTATTTATCTTTGTCAACTTGCTTTCCATGCCAAACGGGACATCTCCCTCAAGTTCCCATTGACTAGTAAATTTCTCTCTTCAGGTTCTGTTACTCTTTCGTTTGTGACATAATAACAAATGAGTAAATTTGTGGATTACTATAAAGTCCATGGTACTGAATTCATAATAACTTGTGGAGCCAGGTAGGTATAAAATTGACAAAAAGCCCCATGCAGCTTCTTAGCATGTCTCCCTCTTTTGGGATGCTTCCTTTTTTTTTTTTCAAATAAAGGAAAACTAATTACACCTGCCTACCTTTTTGTGTGTATGGGAGAAAATGGATGTGGTCAATTGTTTTATACCTAGTCTATTTGTTTTGAGTAGCTCATGTGTAAGACAAGCGTCTTGTGTGATTGGGGCGACTTTATAGCCAATGACTTATTTTTGACTTGTTGAAAAAGAAACACGGGTGACATTTTTTAGATTTTAGTAATTTGACTGTCCTAATTTTTTTTTTCCATTCACGTATATATGGCGTGATCTTTATATGGCTACTACTATCTTTCTTTTGACATTTTAGTAATTTTCATGCTTACAAAATGTAGGCATTAATTCATTATCAATTTCCATAATGTAGGCGTTAGTTCATTATCAATTTCTTTGACCAAGCGTTAGAAGCTAAAAAATGTTGAAGAGAGTGGGAACCCCCTGCGTGAATCTTGTCAGTTTTGATGAGATATGGTTCACAAACCACTCATAATATTTTAATCTTTATCAGAGCTAGCCATTTTTTACCTATTTTTTAATTATCTGTTTGGGAATGGGGTTTTTATTTGCAAATCCAGAATTCCAGATATTGCCCTAATCATTTGTCTGGGAATCCAAAGATTTACCCCAGGGTCAAAAGAAAGAATTTGAAACCCTACTTAGACACATGCCATTTATAGATCTGGTCCCCTTGAACATATGCTCGCTCTCTCTCTCATCTGACCCAAATTTTAAAATCACCTGCTCACCTCCCACTCTCCTTGCTTGACACTAAAACCAACCGAGAAAACCAACCAAATTGCCATTATTGAGCCTCCTTTGTTTCTTTTCATTTCCAACACCAATCAAAAGTTTCTGCATATCAATCAATTTTATCAATCTTTGACGACAACCAAACTACTCCTTTCTTAAACCTCCTCCGCGTTTCTGTTGTATTCATTATTGATCCAGCTGTATCTCAATTCGTATAGATTTATTGGTGATTTTCTAGTTTCGGATTTTTTTTGGAATAACGAGAATGGAGTAGAGTAGGCCATGGCCCTCAGAAGTCTAGAACAGTCAACCTGAAAGCAAGAACTTGTCATTAAGTGTCAATGAATGTGGTGGATGTCAATTCACACTCTTTAAAAATTTATAAAAATTGCATAAAACTAAGGTTTTTGAGACCCCAGCAAATCTTGTATAACGGGTATAAAGATCTTAGTCTGTAAGGAACTAAGGATTTCCTTTGCCTATTTATCTTTGAATTTAAATTCAACTATGAAGCATTTTTTGACTTTTTTGAATGACGTTCTTTAATATTCTTTGATCAGTACAAGAAATAGCATTATGGTTCAACTATATATTTTAGTTGATTTAATTGTTAATTCGTTATGAATTTGTTTTCTTTTATTTTTTTATTTATTTTCCCGGGATTTTAAGGCTGGTATTTTTGGGTACTAGTGGGTTCCTTAAAATAATTAGTGGGCGTTTGGTTCATGAAGGGGAAAGGGGAAGAGTTTGAGAAAGGGAGTCAAGGAGAATGTGAAACCAAGCGCTAAGGGGCGTTCGGCACTGCTGCGGTTTTGGGTTTTTTGGTTTCTTTTTCTTAAAAAGTACTCCGTAAAACAAAACTTGTTCGCCAAAAGCGTTTTTAAAATAAACTTCCGTTCAGTTTACACTGGAAATAAATGGAAAATCCAAAACCACTTTTAGTGGTTTCTGAATTTTGGTTTTCTTTTCTTCGGGAGAATCGTTCTCTTTTTCCAACGCTCATTCACTCCTCTCCCTCCTTTCTCCCCTCTTTCTCACTGTTCTCATACAGTACTACTCAAGTACTCAACCCCTTTCTTCCTTCTTCCATGAAATTTCTCTCTCCTCTTGGTATTCCATCGCTAGAAACCCCAAAATAAAAAAATTAATAGAAAAGGGTGTGAGAAATTATTATGGACTGAATATCTTATTCTCCTGAAGAAGAAAAAGGGAGGGGAGGTTAGATTTAATTAGTTTTGATTTCACTAGAGGACTTGATTTGCAATAGTATGTAAAAAAAAAGAGAGAAATAATTAATTATTGGCAGCGATGATGGTGTCGGTGATGACCGATAAAAGATTGCAAAGGTAGTGAATTTAGGGGTTATGTCTTCCAAAGAACTTAAAGATCTACCAAATTAAACAGTTTATAAGATTCATAGAAAATTAACAATGGAATCTGGTATTTAGATCCGTCTTATGAAGAACTTGAAAACCCATCAATGGTGGGTTAGTATCCAGAGCAGAGAGAAATAGATGAAACACAGTAAAATAAATTTAAGAGAAACGTCACTTTTATTGCGGGGTTCCTGAGAGAGGTTATATTTATTTTTATTTTTTTAATAAAAAATTTTAAAAATCAGTTTTTTATTTTGGTAAAACAAAACTAAAGTCGGTTTTTTGTTTTGATAAAACTCACAACTCAAAACTCAAAGTGGTACCGAACGGGCCCTAAATGGGTTGTTTGTTTTAAAAATAAGAAAGAGAACCCAACACATTATCCTTCCATGATTCCATCTATACCACCACCCCTTCCCTTCAATCTACACCTATTCCGCTGCTACCGCGCTACACCACTCCTCCGTCTTTTGCCTCCACCGCCCTTCCCTTCCCCTCTTTCTGCCGCTGCTGCTTCAATTGTCCTCTGCCGCTGCTGCCGTTGCTCCTCCCGCTTTCTCTCTTTTTTATTTTTTTTGAGGAAACTCACTATCTCTCTTAGATCCGGTTGTTTGGAGGTTTTTTTAAGGGTGGTTAGTTTTTTGGGGGTGGTATTCGAGAAAGGTGGGTTGTTTGTTTGAAGGGTTTGGGTGGTTTTAGGGGTGGGTAGGGTGAATTTCGTGGTGGGTGGGCGTACGGGGTGGGTTTTGTGGTTTTCGGGTTGGTTAGGGTGGATGTGGGGTGGTTTCCGGGTTTGTTCGGGTGGTTCTAGCCTTCTAGGCTGTGTGGTTATGAAGACCCTGTACCAACTGCCTCCCTAAACTGTGGAATTTTTGCTCAACATGTTGCCACTGACTTGAAACAACCTTAAAGTATTTTGATTATATGGGGTATGTTCTCCTTTACTATTTTGTAGGTTGACATTTGGGAAGAAAGAAAGGTTTTTGGATCTCGCGGTCAAAGTCTTAAAGATGAACTAGCAGCCAACCAGATAAAAGATCCGGCTCCACAAGTTGTCAGCAATGGAAACACTGCCAATCCCATCAAAATTGTGAAGAAGGATGCTCAATCATTGAGAATTGTCAGTTTTTTTTGTTTCATTTTTTTTGGCTCTGTATATTTTGGTTTTACCTTGGTTTATTAACCAGTTTTATGCTTGAAAAGTCTTCTTGTTCATCATATTTTCAGAAATTGGCCATTGGAGGACTTCCTGAAAAAATTGTGTCAGCATTTCATTCACTCCATGATGAATGCTCAGATGAAGAATCTATTCTGGTGAAGTGTAATGCAACTGTGCATTCTGTAGAAAGAGTTCTGAAAGAAGTAGAAGCTACCACCAGTCAAGGTATGTCATGTACCTCTCTTGTTTTAGGTAGATAATTTTATAGTTTACCCCCTCCTCCTAGATGATAGATGGGAAATGTCACACCTTTCCATTTTGAAGTTGGGACTGTGGGGCATTATATTGCCACTCTCCGGACAATGACTCAGGCTGTACCATCCACTTCTATCACGTTATATGGGCAGGGAAATTTCAAGACTGATGTCATGGGTACTAGTTCCATGGTGAGTGGTTTTCATGTGGTCCACGCCTTTCTTTTCAACAGCCTTAATGTCCCTGTTTTAATTCAGCTCTTTCCGCAACAGATTATTGTGAGATAGAAAAGTCTCTGCCTTACATCATATCCTTCTGTTTTTCAGCAGCCGCTGTCCTGCAATCCTCTTTTCACAATCCACCTGGCACATGACCAAATGTACAGTTCATATATATCCTGATATGGCACTTTGACACCTTTAAACTACGCTACCATCTGAAAAAATTCTTTACAAATTGATCTTTTGGAGTATGATTCACATCTGTTTCTGGCTATTGTCCCAAAGTATGTGTCACATAGTTGGCTGCTTGGCTTTACACTGATCCTGGTACTAGGAAGCAATTGTACTCATTGAGGATGCAGAAATAGCGGATTATCATTTTATGGCCGGATTAAGTGCTAATTTTTGTTGTTTAAGGAAATATTTCTCTTCTGAATACTTTCTCTACCCCCACCATCTCTCTGCTCGTTACCAAACCCTCAGGTCCACCACCACATCACTCACCAGTCACCTCCTTCTTACCATATTAACCCAGAACATGGTCATCACCATATTCCATTTACCAGCACCATCATCACCTGATTTCATTTGGCTGTATTTTGCAATCAAATTTTAAAGTCAAGAATAATACGGATTTCAATAACTTGCTGTGAATTCTACTTTAACAACTTCAGTTTATCGGAGTGTGTGTTTTAGGAAAAACATTGGCTGCTCAATTCTCGCATTCCATTCACCTTTTCCAAGTTCTTTCATTCCCCACATCACTGTTTCAGTGTTTTGTACTGTAGTTGATTTTCACTTAGCTTTTCTTTGTTGAGAATTTTTTTTCCTTATGTCCAAGATTCACAAGTTTTAGCAACAACTAACCTTGTAAAACGGTATAAAATCCTAATTGCAATAAACTCTAATGCTGACCAACGTGCTTTAATGTACATATCCTTGTCTGAGTAAAATAGCCTACATTAAGTCATTAACCCGTTTTCGGAGGAACTTTTGCATGAGCTTTTACATGCATAGCGCCTATACACACATTACAAGCTGGCTTGACTTTTTTTTTCTTTTCGGAATGCTTATTAGCACACACTCTTCATTCCCTTCTTTCTCTTTTTATGTTTACTTCCACGGTTATGTGGTTCATGACTTCATGGTAAGTATTCCATACCCTTGTCGTAGTGTTTTTTATGAGTAATGTAGAGTGTAAGATATTTCCTATGTCCTGTAATTCCACCATTTGGATTGAGCACACAGATTAATAAAGATAGCAAATATAAAAAATACCCATGTGACACCAAATAGCAAAGAGAGAGAAAAGGTTAGGTGAAAAGAGTAAATATAAAATGTGTACAAAGGTACAATGAGTATTTGGTGTGTGACCGCACTACAAAGTAGGTGAAAGCATACCATAATAGGGAATTGTGTAATTAATAATGTAACTTTCAAATAATGCAAATGGTGCAATTCAAAAAAATAAAATATCCCAGTGGAAGTAGAACGTAGATAGTAGGACCATTTTGAGAAGACACAGTACCAATGTATTTGGATAGGTTACTCTAATGGAAAGAGAAAATGAGAGATCCATCTTCCCTTGTTTGGAAGAAGTAGGAGGAAGGAGATCCAAAGTCATTCGTGACATTGATGTTGTTAGAAAAGAAATATCGCAAGTTTGTAAAACTTCACTTGTAAAGGAGGTGGTTGATAAATTTTGGATTGAGGATTTTGTTTGGAATCAGATTCCTTTTGAACTTGGAGAGTGGTTAGATAGAGCCTCGAAGGAGCATAACCTAAGATGTATTTTTTTCAGTATGGACAAGGGTAAGGATGGTTTTGTATGGTACTTCATCAAGATTGCTGGTATTTGATCTACTTTGGAGCAGTTTCATGAGGCTGGTGGTATTGGGAAGACTAAGAACTCCAATAGTATTAGTCTGGTTCCTATGTAGGATCTTTTCATAAAGTTTAAGGTTTTCCTTCCCATTTGTTTGATTACCAACGCCTTTAAGATTGTCACAAAAGTGTTGGAAAACCGACTAAGGGATGTGCTTTCTTTTACCATCTCTCAATCAAAGAATGCTTTTGTGGAGGGACGCCAAAATTTAGATGTGGCTCTTGTAGCTAATGAAGTGGTAGGTGAAGCTCGGAAAAGAAGGGTTTTGGTTGTCAAGCTTACGATTGGGTGAGTTGGAGTTTCTTAGATTTTGTGTTGATAATGTTTTTGTGATTGGTGGAGACATTGGATCAATGGTGCTTGTCTCTCGTTTATTTCTCGTTTTTGGTGAATGGTTTACTTCGCCTCTGAGTTTGCGGCAAGGGAATCCCATATCTCCTCTTCTTTTCTCCATCGTTACTGATGTGCTTGGTAGAATGTATGGGAGAGGTGTGTCAAAAGGTTTGAGTGAGGGTTTTAAGGTTGGAAATGAGTTAGTGCAGGTTTCCCACTTGCACTAAGCACATGATACCATTTTGTTTTTATGAGCAATCACGAAAAGTTGAAGGTGTTTACTGTCTTGTAGGTCTTTGAGTTAATTTCAGGGACGAAGATTAACCTTTCTAAATGGTACACTAGGTGGTGTTGGTCTTGTATCTCTTGACCAGGATGTGTTTGTGGAGTATGCAACGTGATAAGCTTGGTAGGGTGTAAGATTCAAAATTGGTTGTTCGGTTATTTGGGCTATACCCTCGCTGGTAATCCACAATCAGGTACGGTTTGGGTACCTATTGTCTCTCGACTTTTTAGTAGATAGGAACTGTTGGAAAAAGGTATGTTTTCCTTTCAGAGGGAAAGACACAAGGAAGGAGGTTTAGGGGTTGGAAGGCTAGTGATAAAGATTGGTGCTTCAGTGGGTAAGTGGCTATGGAGTTTTCCTCTTGATCCTCTTGATCCCCGACTTTGTGGCATCGTGTAATCCGGAGTATGTATGGGTTACTCAAAAACATGTGGGATGAATGGTGTGGTGTGTCGGTAACTAATGCTTGGCCTTAGAAATTCTTTTTCAAAAAAATCAGTCATCTTGTCGTTAGTCAGTTTCAAGGAAGGGAATGACAATCACATTACATTTTGGGAGGATGTTTGGAGAGGGGAACAACCATTTTCTGTGATGGGGAGAATCAACACTAATGATATGCTATCCATAGAAGACGACTAAGTATGACTATGTCGTCAAATGTGTGTTGTGCTAATAGTGAGTCGTGCTCACACGTCTTGATGGCAAGTAATATTTTTGGGGTATTTTTGCTCTCCCATTAATACCGGGTTATTCCACGTACTGTTTTGGATCTTACACAAGTCGTACTTGTGGGATTTGGAAGGCAAAGGAGGAGAAGATTTTGCGGTGAGATGATTTATGGCGATTCTGTGGTGTTTGTGGATAACTTATTTAACTTCTTGTGGGTTAAGGCAACAGGGTAATTTAGAAGTGAGTTGGGGTAGTTCCACGAAATAGGACTAGTTTGTAATCTTATTTTGAGTTCTCCGTTCTTGTACTTTCTGCTAGTTGTTGATTTATGATGGAAAACTGACGTCATTAATATTCAAAAGTAGAGACTGTTTTAAGAAGGGTACGCATAGTTTGGACTGGTGTTATCAACGTTCCTTTTCATTTGTTCTTACTGTGTGGGAGGAAATCAGTGTTACCCGGTTCGTGGTACGTGGCCTCGAACCGCGAACTCGGTTCGTTCGTACCCGGTTCGATGTGGTTCGCGAACGGGATCACCGGAGGTGACAATCCCGAATTGAAACCCTAGATCTACAATTGAAGCACTTCGATAAAGTTGTGAAGCTCGAAAGCATAGGGTTTTACTAGCCTGAGTGTTGCGAGAACACCGGTGCATTTGCCGGAATAAATGGTGTTCGCATGATAAAGATGTATGTGTATGGTGTAGGGAGGGAGAGGAGGATGAAGGCAGACTTTTTAAGTTGCAACTGTCAGCCACTATTCACCTTCTCCCTTTCCTTTGTCTGTTCACCTTTTCCCACCTTATGTTATTAAATGTATTAAATATAAAGTACTACTCCCAATACAACCAGCCACTGCTTTTCTTTATTAATTGTTTTTTTTCTTTTCACCTCGCAAAATGTAACTACATTTTGAATTTTTATTAGAAATATCCATTAAAAGTAGCCTATTTATTACTGAGACGTTCTGGGTTCTTTAAAGGTTGCATTCCGCGTTCCCGTACCACATACCACTCTAACCCACGTTCCTTGTATCTTTGACGAAAATCTTAGTCTCTAATTGGGGGTTTCATTGATGATGGGTTAATTGGATTGATATCCTTGATTTCTCCTTTAGTTTGCACAAGCAAAAATTAAAAAACATAAAATCACCTTTTTAGCTGTTATTAGCAGCTTTCCATGTTTCCTTAATCGTGAGAGAATCCTAACAATTTTTTGGAGTTAATTCATCATAAAATTGAGGAAAGCCTAAAATCATCCTCAAACTCATCAAACTAGTTACTTTTCATTTCCCCTAAAAGCTCCAACAATGGGTGGGATTTATGCCATGTGGTGGTAATTACTATTCTAGTGTTCTGCCGTCTCTTTCCATTCCTTCCTGTTGAAGTTTGAATCCCTCCCATGATTTTGTGCCAACAAAACGTGGTACTAACTGACAATTAATTCTTTTCGATCAGGAATCCAGCCAGGGACCGGTGTTGCAGATGAGATGCAGGAGCAGGAAAATGTCCTTCAGGAATGTGTCCGACAACTTGAAGGTACAGAAGCCATCCGGGTAACTCTGGTTTCTCTGCTAAAAGAGGCAGTTCAGGATCAAGTACGTCTCTTGCTTTTCTCTAATATAGAATTTCTTTGTTAACTTTGTTAGACATAGGGAATTTGAGCAAGAGATAAAGTAAGGAACATTTGTGTGGGAGTGTGGGAGTGTGTGTGTGTGTGTGTGTGAGAGAGAGAGAGAGAGAGAGAGAGAGAGAGAGAGAGAGAGAGAGAGGGTGGAGGGAGGGAGAGCTTGATGCACTCATACCTTTCCCATCATCATGTGCTGCAATGGATGCCAAGGCATTGTGCTGCAGCATTAGCTTCTTATCAAACTTGCAAATTATTTAATACTTCATCCGTTAAGGGATTTTACGATGTTTCTTGTATTACGTTTTCCAATGCAAAAATTCAATCATTAATATATTTTTTTTATCAACATATAAAAAGTTGGTGTTATAAACTTATACAATGAGACAATTCTAACAAGATCCACATGATTACATTTTTTTATTAAGTATTAATCACAAATGATATTCAAAGTAGATTACATAAACAGTGTCAAAACTCAAAAGTCAATATGTGTCAACTAAAACAGAACGGAGGAAGTATGGTGTATTAGACTGGGCATTACTCAAGAATCCTGAACCACTTCCTCCAACCTTTTGAGCCATCTCATCATAAAGCGACAATCTTGATTGTCTTGGTTGGTTACCTAAAGTCTAAAATTGGTCATGGCTTGTCACGAACATTGTCACAGAAAAAGTTCACACATCAAGAAGTAGAAGCAGGAAAGAGAGGTAGAGTTGGAGAGCATCAATGAATTTGGAATTTAACTTTCTAGGAAAATCGACAACCAAAACCTTTGCACCAAGGGTAGCTGAAAGGACTCCAGAATGTTCCACATTTATCTGTTTGTATATGTTACGGTTTTCTGAAAACCATTCCTAATAGTTGTATTCTTTCAGGAAGCGCAGCTTGAGACTCTACAGCGTCAATTACGGGTAAAACTCTTCCTCCCTAGTCCCTACTGAGAGCACTCGTTATTTTAAATCATGTATAACAAAACTAAGGATAAATTGTAGCTTACTAGACTAGAAAGTATGTTAACCTCATTTTCAAGAAACATGCAAGCAGGTGCCACCGCTAAATCGGTTATTTGAAGTAAGGGTTGAGGCTCAAAGGGAGCTTTTGTGCCTCGCTCCTTTAAGAGTTTGTCTTGGTATGAGCTTCAAAAGAGCAATTAAAGGAATGATAAATTGACAAATAATTGGTATGTGTTTCTGAAAAGGTGATTAGTGAAAATATAGGGCGTTATAAGGTGGAATAATTCCTTCAATCCATGTAGGATTTGTACCTACATCCTCCATGGGATTTACACAAATGATTGAGCTAATATTTTTGTTATTCTTCTTCCATTCTAAAAGCAATGTACATTTCTGTTGGTTTATGGTTTCTCTCTATCTCTCTCCTCGTGACATGGGTCTTCTTAATCTTCGTGTCAGTCTCCCCCATGTTGCACTTATTTGAGAACAGAGGAAGTATTAAGTTCTAAACAACCATACCATTAAAACCGTTATCTTACCACGTATCAGAAATTTCTGCCTCCGAGCGATAGTCAATCAAAAGAAATAACCAAAACTAACCAATAGGGTTCCCTGATTTTGGATTACAAATTGATTAGAGGATAATACCTATATCTCTAACCTGATATATTCCGTCAATTACAATTTGATCGATGATATCAATTTGATCAATTACTATGGTGTTTCAAAGAGTTTACACATTACTGTGTGGGATGTGTGATCAATTCCTTCTCCTTCAATGCTCGAGTCCAGTCCAGTTTGATTCAGGGTTTCTATCGTAAAAACTCCCATCTTTTTCGCAATCTCTAGTTATTGCCGTTCTCAACTCCTTACTTTTGAATCTTATAAATCCTTTCCCTATCTTTTTATTTCAATGAAATCCAATAAGGTTGCGTTTGGAATCATGGATTTCATTTCAAATGGTTAATTTCAATTTCTGGAATTAAAATCTTAGAATTTGATTCCGAATTTTGTTTTTGGGAGACATGAGAATTCGAAATCCGAAATTTCAAGTTCTTAATATGTTGTTTGGCAACAATAGACATTTCAATTCACCATTAGAATATTAATTTTACAGCAAATTATTTCAACAACAACAACAAAGCCTTAGTCCCAACATTTGGGGGTCGGATAACATGAATCGACATAGGAGATTGTCATTGTGACCAATCAAACAAGAAAGGAGCGGCAAGTTAAAAGAATAAACAAGGAAGAGGGGGAAAGTGAAAAAATGGAAGTAAAATAAGAAAAAATATATAATATAGATTAAAGAAAAATATCATAAAGGATAGTAAAAATGTAAAATTTAAAACGCAAGGAATTAAAAATAAAAATCAGGAGAAATAAATAAATTAAGTACATTTAAAAAAGCATAATTACATTTTTACTTAGTTCATTTTAAAAAATATTACACCAAAATAATCCAACGAAACTATAAATCAACTGATTATGAAGAACAATTAAAACAATACACCCAACCCTAGTACATACTCCCTCAATTCCACAATGTTCCTCATGTTTACTATTCATATGGTCAAAGTTTAAAAACTTTGACCTTAATTAATAGTATAATTAAGAGTGAAAATATTAACTTGTGGGATATTATTGGATTCGTTTCAATATAAATTTTCTAAATATCATTTTTTATAATTTTTACTAATGCAAAATTAAAACTATTAACGGTCAGAGTAGTGCATTGGAGACCGCGTATAATGGAAAAGTGAGGAACATTATGGAACAGAGGGAGTACATATTTAAATCAGATTAACAATCAAGGAAAATAATGGTGTTAAAAAAGGATGATGTTCAATAGAATCCCAACTTCAAATAAAAATGTGTTATTCAACAACAATTAAACATGCTAGTCATGGAATTATCCAATTAATCAACAATATACTACCAAAATTAATATCAGCTTCAAGTTTCAAAATTGGGGAAAACAAAACCCTAACTCTTGGAATTTCGTTGTATTCACTTCAATCTTCTCATGGCGCCGTAATCATATTGATATTAGGAGAATGGACGGGTCGTTGGCGTTGACAATAAGGTTACAAGGTGGCAAGGATAACGAAGTTGCGAAGTGGTTACAAAGCGGCCACGACAACGAGGCTATGAGACAAGGGTGATCGAGGAGAGCTAGATAAGGAGTAGTAGGTGAAGGAGATAGAATAAATGGAGGCTGGCATGAGAGGAAGAGAGAGTCGATCGAGATCTTGGTAGTTCATCAATGGCAGAGGGGAGGGAAAGTGAAGAGAGGAAGAAGAAGAAAGGTTGACTGAGAGTAGAGAAGAGAGCGAAATAAATGGATTTCAAATACCACATTTCATTTGCATTTCAAACTCTTTACATTGGCCTTGTTTTCTAAGGGACTTGGAATTGGGCCAAATCCAAATCCAAATTCCATGTCTTTCCAAACAAGTTAATTGGGCAAAATCCAGAATTTCAAATGAAATTCTAGTTCCCAAATAGGCCATAAGGTAATCACCTTTAGATTTCTTATTCTGTAATCAACATAAAAAACCTAATTACTTGTATCAATCAAGGAGTACGAATTTTTAAAAATTAGGCTATACTACAAGCTTCATTAAAAGTTCTATTTAGAAGCAAGTTATTTAAACTAAGTAGGTAGAACAAGTCTCGCCTTTCCATGATACAGGTTCATTCTGGACCTTATATTAAGAAGACAATGCAAGATTGAGATATAATCTCAGTTTACAGTTACTCGTTTTCACATGATCTTGATCTTATATATTTGTGTGAGCATTCTGCGCCTTGGTTCTTGGACCATGAATTGAGTTTAATCGTGTTTCCTAGCAGTGGTCCAAAAGTCATTTAAGATCTACTCGTACTTTTGTGACAGGCAGTATTCATGGTAAGACTTGATCTTTACATTAAGGTTTGTTGCTACTTCCTTTTTGTAAGACTCTCAGAATTCCGTTGTTGACATGCAAGTTCATCTTTTACATCAATGTCTCAACTCTCAGAGAGGTCGTTGGCTATGGAAAGATTAGGATTCTTCCAATAGATTAAGACATCAAAGAGAGGCCAAGAAAACAACAGCCATATATTTTTGACGCAGGGATCTACTTGGGAAGAGCCTGATGTTTTTGCTCCGCCATAGCACCTACTATATTGTTAGAACTTCCCTCTGCTTATGTCAGCCAAAGGAGATGGCAACAAGGCATGAAATTCACCGCAAGTGGGAATCTGAATGGCAAGCTTAAAGTTTTTTCGTTAAGTAAAAATAAACTCCGTATTTCATAGTATGTTGGAAAAAACAGGAAGGGAATGTCACTCACATTTAAGAGGGGTAAAGACAAAAACAAAAGTACTTGCCCTTTAACTATTGAGTAATAATCTACAATATTAGAATAATAACGTAACTGTAGGAAGTTATTACTTGACTCCAAAATTAAGCCTCAAAATTTGAAAACTTCACAAGGGGAAGCTAATACCCTCAAGAATCTGTTAGATGATAAGGTCCAATGCCGTTCAGGAGTAATTGCACATCCGAGTCTTTAGATTATGTGAGGTGGGAATTTGAACCTTAAGCTATTCAAAATGTTATAACCCCTTATGGTGTAGTTTCATTACATGTTTTTTTCAGGATTACCATACTATGTCATGTGGAACTCCCATCATTTGTTTTATGGGTTTTGAAATATTGTCGTTGTATATGTAGACAGATCATGCTAATTGCTGCCTTTAGGTAAGAATCGGATTTGTTTAATTAAGAAAGTTAATTTCTTCGTTTTTTACTACATTTTATGCCCTTTTACTATAATTATTGCTTCATTTTCTCCAAATAATTTTGCCGCTGAGTTGGTGATGTGCATGGAGTTGCAGATTGCTCGTAGTCGGATTAATGACGTGGGAATTCTGAGGCCAAAGGTATCATCGCATGATCACGGTTTATCAGCTGGATCAGTTCGTGCATTGACTGAACCGCCAATGACGGGAGAGTATAATAACTCTTTGCAGCCGACAAGCAGTCTTCAAATCCCTCCAAGTCAACCAATTGGCAATCAGCAGATTCCTGTTCATCAAGTTCCTCAAACTCCTAATCAACATGTAACCTCTTTTGCTGCACTCACAGCATCTGATGAAGATAGTAAAAAGGCTGCAGCTGCTGCTGTTGCTGCTAAGCTTGCTGCTTCCACATCCTCAGCACAGATGCTTACCTCGGTCCTTTCTTCCCTTGTGGCACAAGAGGCTGCTTCAAAGAATGATAGCTTGAGAAAGGGAGGGTTTTCTGCTAACTTGACAATGTTCTCTCCTGAAAAACGGCAAAAACTCGAACAGCCATCATCAGGAGCAGATGTTGCAAACCTTGATCCAGGTAGCTCACCCTATTTTACCCCTATCCAGCAACCGATATCGGGTAACCCAGCCTCCCAGTCCAGCATGCAGGGTTCATTGGGCCCGCCTCCCCTGCCGCCACCTCCCCCATCTCTGCAACCTACCAATCCAGTTCTTAATCAGTTTACTCAGTCTGCTGGTATGATGATGAATATGATGCCTTATGGATTTGGTAGTAACAGCTTACCACCACCACCTCCTTTTCCATCTCATGTTTCCATGGGACTTGCACGACCACCAGGGCCTCAAAGCTCACAGCCGCTTCAGCCTCCTCAACAACAGAATGCAAGTGGAGGATTCTATCGGCCACCTGGTATTGGTCTTTATGGGTCAAACAGTCAGCCTTCAACACCACCTGTGCAGCGGCAGTAACTGTATGCTGACATTTTTAGAAGGGAGAGGGATATTTGATATTTCTCCCATGCGACTGTACATTATTAGGGGCTCTTGTTTACTTGTAGGCTATACACCTTTTGGCACCATACTCTGTCTATCAACTTTGATGGATGTTGTGTAGCATTAAGGGGGTTATTTATTAGTTACAAAACCATCTTACATCTGTAGTTAGACATGTATCCTTTAAAAACGAGCAGAGTAGCTTTTAGTTCTCTTAGGTAACAATGAAAAACTTATATCTCATTTAGCTGTATGATGTTCACAGCTGAAATCTGAGTCGGGAACAATTGTCTCAACAGCCACTCTCAGCAATTGTCTGTGGATCAGATCGACCTATAAGGCGAAGATTCTACCATTCCTCCATTGCAAAATTCTTTCTAGTATTTTAGACTTGTCTTTCCTCACCCTGTCTCTCTCTCTCCCTTTTTCTTCATTCTACCATTCCTCTCTTTCTATCAATTGACGGCCCTACGTTGAAACCACATAACTGCTACAGATTACTTTTCTTCCTTCTACGTTGCAGTTATGTCTTTTTTCTTCCAACCAAGGAAGATAGAATTCCTTTCAAGTTTGAATCATCTTTTATCTCAAGAAAAACAATGTACATGTGAAGTAAAAATTATAAAAAGTTATAAAAAGTTGATATATTTTTTCGTAAGTATAAATCATAAAAGGAAGTTAAAGGAGTTTGTGTCAATAGTATCAAAAACTCAATTGTGTCATGTAAATAAATAAGAACGAAGGAAGTATTATTTTACAACCACTAGCCTCCCTACTACTAATATGGAACGTGATAAGTGCTTTTAAGAATAATGTTATTCATACCAGGAAGTACACCATGTAGGAAATACTACTAAAAAGTGCACTCCAAGAAGTACTATCTCCCAAAAACTACTATTACGATTAAGAGATGGTATAATATGTCATTGTCCAAACAATGCGACAACAACCTTGTTAAGACGAGCCTTCGGGTAAGGTAAATAATATACGGAGTATGACCAATTTTCATAGGACGCCATTTTAGTAATTATGTCAATTAGGGTCTACATTTCTAACGTTCGACGTTTTTTTAAACGACGACAACTTCTTTCCAAAAATGATTATCTTATTTCTTGTCTAGTATGACATAAAATATACTCCCTCCGTCCCAGAATACTCGAAACGCTTTCCTTATAAGGTCGTCCCGGATTACTTGCAACGTTTCTAAAAATGGAAACTTTTAGTAATATTGGAGTTGGAGTATCAATTTCTCACTTACCCAAGGATCCACTTACATCCCTACTCCCTAAAAAACATTAAAAAATTCCACTACCCCACCCCAACCCCCTACCCCTTTAAAAGTTGACACACATTCCGCTACCTATATTAAAACAATACTCCACTACCAACTATCATCTAATTAAATAATAAGTCAATTATAATGCATTAAACTTTGTGTCGATCAAACCGTTTCGAGTATTCCGGGACGGAGGGAGTATTATTTAGTTGACGATGCTAATGACCTTCATTTCCCCCTAAGACGTGCACCTCGTATCGACCGTTTGAGCATCCTGGCAATGTAATTTACCAATTTGCCAATAAAACGAAAGCGGCTAGAGGTTAATCAAGTCATGGTTAATCAAATTTATTTATTTATTTACAAAATCCTCCTACTAATCTATATTTCTTTCTTATAACATTGAGGTGCCCCGTATTTGCAATAGTCCTTTCTCACCCCTATAAATACTACCCATTTTTCTCACTTACAAACCCCCTCCAATCCTCTACTAATCCCCCTCTATTGCTCTCCCTCTCTAGTTTTCTACGTTTATGGATAAACATTTTAAATGGTCAAATGATTACCTTTATCCATTTTTAGTAATTTTTAAAAAATACTACTCCCTCCGTTTCTTTTTGTTTGTTACGTATTCCTTTTAAGGTGTTTCACAATGTTTGTTACGTGGGGAAATATTTCCTTTTATAAACTTATTATACTATCATTTTTTGTGCCATCTTTTAATTTTAATTGGTCCAATTTTTTCAACTCATTAAATATATGTGCAATTTCCCAAGTATGTTAAGTTAGCAATGTTTGAGCTTTTCCATTATTGGTTCATTTTAATAAATAAAACAATCTTATTGGTTGTTGTAATGATTAGTGGATTGAGATTTTACTTGGGTTTATTTTTTCATAAAAAAGAAAAAAAAATCTTTATTATACGTTAAAACGTGCAAAAGTCTAAACATAACAAACAAAAAGAAACGGAGGGAGTACTATACTTTTTATTAAGTGATACTCCCTCCGAATCTAAATGTTTTTCCCAATTTCTTTTGGCACACATGCCAATGCACATTTACATCGTTAATATCTCAAATTACATGTTATTAAAAATTATAAAATTTTCATATTATTAAAGTATTCGTTAAGACGAATCAAACAAGACCCCACATGACTATGTTTTTTTCTTATATATTGAACGTAATTTATAAGATTCTCTTCCATCGTGAATAATGTCAAGGTTCTAAATGGGAAAAACATTTAGATTCGAAGGGAGTAACATTTATCACTAAATTAGATAACTTTTATATTATACTGGGCTAACTTTTAAGTACTTTTTAGATTAAATATTTACCCATATATACAATACTAGTTTTTAGCCCGTGCGATGCACGAATCTATTAAATTGTTAAGTTCAAATAAAACTTCTCTATATATACTAACTGTTATATTTTATATATTATATTAGATTAGTTTTTGATTTTTGATTAAATTTCATTTTAGATTTATTTTTTTAATTATTAAAGTGTTTGATTTCGGATTAGTTGTATATACGTAATATTAGTAATTAATCAATAAAAATATATACGTGGCACTCGACTTTTTTATTCAAAAACAATTTTGAAATCTTATTTTTCATTGGCCGAAACCATTAGTGTTTCTACGTGGTGCTCTGATATTGAATTAGTGTTTGATTTTGGATTTAATTTGTTTTAGATTAGTGTTTAACTTTGGATGAATTTTATTTTTTAGATTAGTGTTTTATTTTTGGATGAATTTTATTTTAGATTTATTTTTTAATTATTAGAGTGTTTGATTTCGAAAGGAATTATACATATTAATTAGTAATTAATTAATTAAAATATCTACGTGACACCTAATTAATTATCTACGTGGCACTTGATTTTTTAAAATCAAAAATAAATTAAAAATCTTATTTTACATTAGCCGAAACCAATAGTAATCCCAGGTGGCGCTTTAATATTTCAGCAAATATGCCTCCTTTATTTATATAATATATATTAGATTAGATTTTATTGTCATCACGGATAAATACATTGGAAAAAGAGACCGTGTTTTCATTGGAAAATGAGTAAATAAAATGACCAGTCAGCTCTTAAAACTAAACTACAAGAAAGTAACACAAATAAAAATTTAATGAAGAAATTACATCGTCAACTCCAATTTGAAAAGTACTTAACAATTTGAGCAAAAACGTCAGTTATCCAATTACAATTTCAGAATCCCCAATAGTCGAGCTTCCGATTTATTCAAACACTTAATCATTCAATCACCTTCTTCCTACCTCTTTGCTTGCTTCTGAAGATTTTCAATTATTTGCGTTATTTAAAGGAAACTGGAAATCAAGCCAAGCAAGGTATAAGATACTGTTTCAGAAATTCATTTTTATTTTTTTTGCGAATCCTTTATTTTTAGGTAATTTTCATTTTTGAAACTACAATTTTTTGTTTCTGATCATGGGGTTTTTAGGAGATTTTTCTTGATTAGTTAATTTTCATTAGAATTGATGATTTTCATGCCCAATTTGACGCAATTTAGGTCTATTTGATTGCAAGAGAAGAATTTGGAGTTAATTTGGTTATGTCACCGTCGACTACTTTGAGGAGAAGGCTTCATCATGGGGATGTTGATGGTAGAAGGCGTGAGCATTACGATTCATCGGATTTCGGGAGTTTAGGGGAGCCATTGCTTGGGAATCATCGTGAGTATGGTGATAGACATAGTGAGGTGAATTGTTTTCTTCTTGTAAAACGTTATTCGTATTGCTTTCTGGGATTTTTGGTGAATGATGATTATGGTTTGATCTCTAAATGTTGTATTAAATTTTAGCAATATTCATTGGAAGAGCTACTGGATGATCAAGGGAGGAAGGTCAATCTTCATTGGTCGTTTATATTTTCGCAGCTGCTCGCGCAGTGGGCTCAGTGGCTAGGTACTTCATGTGCAACTCATTAACCTTTTTGTTTACGTATTGCCACTTAAGATGAATTAATTAATTTGTGCAAAGCAAGTGTTTCTTTACTGCATTGAACTGATTGTGGAACTTTCTATTGCAATTTCAATCACATCACATGTGACTATGTGAGTAGTTAGAATCTGATGCACATATAAAACCTGCCACAATGTAGGAGGTAGACAAGGATGTTTCTTTTTCGGGAATTAAGAGGGGTGCGAAGCATAGATAATCAACAACTACAACAAAGCAGATAAATAAATTTGAAGTTACTGCTATTTTCCTTCGATTGGCATTATTCAAATGCTTCACCTAAGCTATAAAACTAAAAACACAACAATGATATTCCTATGAAATCTTAAGTATACAAGTGACGAATTATGTAGAACTTAAGGTGACCTTGGTAGGTAAAATGGCCTTCAGAATGGTATAGTTTTGTGTTTATATTTTCTATACTATGTGTCAGTGCCGATATCCACCAACTCTTTGAATATCTTCACCTAGGTCTATTATGTCAATATCTACTAACTCTTTGATTCTCTTCACCTAGATCTATTAATCATTATCCAAGCTTTTTTCAACTGATTTTAACAAATAGCCCCGAACTTTACTTATTTAAACTTATTACGGCTTATCTAAACTTATCTGAAATATAACTTATTGTAGTTGTGAAGTGAACCTGGGGAGCTCTTATTTTCCCTGAACCAATGTATAAAAAGCTCAATGTGCATGTAGGCACGCCTGGTTGAAGTGAGGCACACTTGGTAAATATTAAAAACAAAATGGTGTAAAAAAAGAAAAGTTGCACCTCGTGCGTGGTGCGCCTTTTTGAAGCCACTTCACCTTGTACTTAACTTATTTGAAATATCTAAACTTGTGGCCTTGAACTGAACTTCTAAGCTTGTTTCTCCTGAAACAAGTGGAAATCAAGTGAGGTGAAAAAGGCCTGAAGGTCAAGTATATAGGTGTGCAAGATCATGTACAATTTCTCCTTCTTGCTTCGCCAAGGATCAAACCTAGTAAGGAGTATGGTGTGCTAGACTGTGAGTTATTGTTTCCTTTAGGTTTTTTTTCTTGCCCTAATACTTCCTATTCTATAGTTGACAACTTCCTTCTATTAAGTTTATCTCACTAAAGCACCAGGGCTTATCTTTTTTGTGTCATAATAACCACTCAAATATCCCTGCTGCATCTTACCATTTTAGCTGTCATTGTGCATAACATGTATGATAACAACCTCTATTATTAGGCTTCAATTGAAGGTTGATATCATGGATGTTGTAGTTACAATAGTGATGAATAGAATACTCGGTGAAAAGATTGTTATGGGTCTTCGTTTGACATGGTAGCTTCCATCCGTGGGCACAGATAGCCTGTAGGACCATTTTCAAGATTCTTGGATCTCTCAATTTCCGTATTATGTTGTCGTGGGCACGAACATTGGTCATCAATATGTTCAAACTCGAGTGGGGAAACATGTGAGAGAAGATTTGGTTGAGAAATACTTCCTAGAAGACACGCTAGATGATCTGCAGCAACAAAAAGTATCATCGTGATTTAGTAAAGGGGAGGTGTTCCATCAATGTGTGCCCCAGGCCCAACAAGACCTCATTAAACGGGGATACAAATGAAAAGAACTCAAGCCGAAAACTCGTGAAGATCTTGTCGATAATTATGCAAGTACGAAAACATGAGGTAAATTGAGTACAACTGTTGAATACAAATGTATAACAATTACTGCAAAATTCAGTCTCAATTTTCCTCAACTCTTTGATGTAAAACTCGGTTAAACCTGGATGTACAAAGTCCATGCTATTCTCTCTGCCTAATCAGAGAGTTTGTTAAGGTCACCACGTTTTCCTTTGTTTCTTGAACATAATAGTCAATCTATAGTATCAAATAAGACTTGAGTCTTTGAAATCTCAATAATTACACATGAAGTTCCTTCAACAGAACACGAGTTTGTAAATCTTGATCCCTTAATGTAATGTGAAGATGCAGAAGCAAAGATCATGATACCTTTGACTCTTGATTAGCTTGATCAACGTGCCAAAACACCATTACACTAGGACCTTTGGTTCCATGGAGTGATTTGCGTGGAACATCCTTGGATAACAAGCATCAGAATATTGTGATAAGTTTTACAAACAATGAATTACCTATTTATCCATACCATAATCACGCCCTGCATATAACATTGTTTCGTAGCATCGGCTACATAAACAATATTCTGGTTGATAATGGATCATCAATCAACATAAGTTTACGAAACTACATATGGTCTAAGTTATGAAGCAGATGAAATAAGCCAATATTCGGGGTTTTCTTTTGGTTTTGATAATACTTCAAGGGAGATAACTGTGACTATAGTTCTGAGTTTGAAATATAGGTCAATCAAGTACAAGGTGAAGTCTTATGTGATAAACTGTGGGACTTCATATAATCTCCTCCTAGGACGACCATGACTACCTAAGAATCAGGTGGTTGCATCAATATTACATCAAAAAGCCAAAGGAATATTGGTGTTTCCATGAGACGTGTACACGATTCCCGAAGATGTTCATGGAACATCACAATATGCCAATGTAAATCAGTTCGAAGAGATTAATCTCACAGAAAATAAAGAAGATTACTTGTATGATAACGAGATCACAACATGGTAGACTTCGGTTATGAAACAAACATGCATCCATTGGTCTATTTCTGAATCAGAAGGTGACCAAACAAACTGGATCCCAGATTAGATTAAGGCGCAAAGGTTGCGCAAACGACTTGAATGACTCTACTGAGAGGAACACCATGTCCATTGTGAAAGAATATTGACATCCGCTAATGAGGTGGTTTCTTTCCATTCTATTATGGAGCCCCATATCTTCTTAGGCAAAATTGATCTGGTTACACTAGCTTCATGTCAAGTAGTGTGCAAAGCATGGGCATCATGACTCCTGGATCGAGAAGACAACCTGTTGTACGTTGTCAAGCGCAAAAAAGATTGGGAACAACGCATAGGAAAATTTGTTATGCGCATCATGACTCCTGGATCGAAAAGTCAACTCGGTGTATGTTGCCAAGCGCAAAGAAGATTGGAAACAACATAGGGAGATTGTGGAATTTGTTACTTGGTGTTACGATTAATGAACACATTCATGACCCGGAGACCGGGGAGTTTGTTACTTGCCGTTAGGATTAATGATAGTGCACTCCCTCTTCTTTGCGCTTGGCAACATACAACTGGTTGTCTTCTCGATCCAAGAGTCATGATGTCCATGCTTTGCACACTACGTGACATGAGGCTAGTGTTACCGGATTAATTTCGCATAAAGATGTGAGGCTCCATAATGGAGTGGATATAAACCACCTCATTAGCAGCTGTCAATATTCTTTCACAATGGACATGGTGTTCCTCTCAGTAGAGTCATTCAAGCCGTTTGCGCAACCTTTGCGCCTTGATCTTATCTGGGATCCAGTTTGGTTGGTTTCGTTCTGATTCAGACATAGGCCAACACATGCGTGTTTGTTTCATCACCGGAGTCGGCCATGTTGTGATCTCGTTGTCATAAAAGTAATCTTCTTTATTTTCTATGAGATTAAACTCTTCGAATTGATTTACTTTGGCATATTGCGATGTTCCATGAACATCCCCGTAAATCGTGTATACGCCCGATGGAAACGCCAACATTCCTTTGGCTTTTTGATGTAACGTTGATGCAACCACCTAATTCTCACGTAGCCATGGTCGTCCTAGGAGGAGATTGTATGAAGTCTCACATATTATCACATAAGATTTCACCTTGTACTTGATTGGCGCATACTTCAAACTCATAACTATAATCACAATTATCTCCCTTGGAGTATTATCAAAACCAAAAGAAACCCCGAGTAATGGCTTATTTGATCTGCTTCATAACGTAGATCATAAAGGTAGTTCCGTGAACTTATGTTAATTGATGATCCAACCAGAATATTGTTTATGTAGCCGCGGCTATGAAACAATGTTATATGCAGGGCATGATTATGGTATGGATAAATAGGTAATTCATCGTTTGTGAAGCTTATCCCAATATTCCGATGCCTGTTATCCAGGGATGTTCTACGCAGATCACTCCATGGAACCGTAGATCTTAATGTAGTGGTGTTTTGGCAGGGTATGTGTCGGCTAAATAAGTAAACTCATCTTCACATGGCATTAAGGGATCAAGATTTGTAAACTCATGTTCTGTCGAAAGAACTTCATATAGTTAAGATTTCAAAGACTTAAGTCTTATTTGATATTATAGAATGACTATTATTTTCAGGAAACATAGAATAACATGGTGACCTTAATAAACTCCATGGACTTTGAACATCCAAGTTTGATCGAGTTTTACATCAAAGAGTTAGGGAAAATTGAGGACTGAATTTTGTAGTAATTGTATACCTTTGTGTTCAACAGTAATACTCAATTTACCCCATGTTTTCGACTTGCATAATCATCGCCAAGATCTTCACGAGTTGTCGGCTTGAGTTCTTCTCTTTTGTATCCCCATTTAATGAAGGTCTTGTTGAGACACACATTGATGGAACACCCTCCCTTTACTAAAACACGATGATACTTTTCGTTGTTGCAGATCATAAAAATGATTTAATGTGTCTTCTAGGAAGTCTTTCTCAACCAAATCTTCTCTGACATGTTTCTTTACTCGAGTTTGATCATTTTATGTTGTCGTGACCGGTGTATGAAAAGTTGGCGTGCCTATGCAATAGGGGAAAGCGTTTTCTTAGTTCTAGGCGAAGCACATTCAAAGATGTAGCACACGTGAGGTGCATAAAACTCACTTAAAGCGCAAGTTCTCAGCCAAGAGGCGCACTTCAGTGAGATTTTTTGAACTTATACAATGCCGTTCACTTCAATGAAGCATGCCCAAGGCGCTTCTAGGTACAACAAGCTCCCTGATGACTTTGAGCTTTTCTATACACTGGTCGTGACTAAGCCCATGTTTTGGATCACGTCTCTTTTATGATGGTTTGTAAAGAAATTGGGAAATAAGCCATCATTAGCGATTCACCTACTCCTCCCAGAAAGTGATATAATTTATTTTGGATAATCTCTTATGTTGATGTACTTTTATGATCTTGTGACCAAATACTCGTGGTTGTATCCTTTTCATCATAATGCAAATTATCCACATATGGCAATGTTTGGAATTCTTGGAGCTAAAGATGTGCTCAGCTTATACGTTAATCAGTCTTCGTGATGGAACGAATACTTTATCCAAATATCAAAATGGACAAAGTACCGGTATTGTGCTCCCTCCGTTCCCTTTTCTTCTCTCCGGTTGGAATCGGGGAAGGAATTAAGAAAGTTGGAATCTGTAATGATTGGGTGTAAGAAAAAATATTAAAGAAATAAGATTATACTTTATGAATAAAGGAAAGAGAGAGAAATGAATAAACTAAGTAAGTGGAGATATTTGATGAAAAAAATCAGAAAATAAGGTGGTGAATGAATTGGCTCATTGGGGGGAGGGGGGGGGGGGGTGAATGAATTAAATAAGATGGGTGGGGAAATCAATGGGAATAATTGGGTAGGTGAATGGAATAAAGGTAAAATATGGTAGGATATTAAATCGTAAAATGAGGGTATTTTTTGGGGAAAAAAGTTTCCCAAAAAAAAAAAGATTCATAGTGGAGAAGAACAAAAAGGAACGCCAATTAACAGGAAGAACTTTCATTAACGGAGGGAATAGCATTCTTTTTTGCTTTGTTCTAAAAGGGGCATGAGTTGATTGTAGTCTATTATGAATTTATGATATTTTATGAAGTGATAATCGATTAATTGTGTCTTTCTTGAATGAGTTGTCAACTAAAAGCTTGACATTGTGAAATTTTGGGAATGTAGGAAGCTTGATCAGAGCAGGATATGTTATACCATTGTTATCATATGGCAGTTGTCTCTGTCCTTTATGGCTTTATCTAATGTATGTTTAAAATTGTTATTGCCATCCAGCAAATATCATCCTTGGTTCGAGGTCACTTCTTGGACGTCTTGTGGGTCCTGCATTCACATCGCAGACACCTATCCTTGCACCAGCTCTTACATCTTTACAGGTATAGTCAGTGTTCAGGATGCTTTACTTTTCCTCAGTTGACCTATGTTTTCTTGATTTTACGAAGTAGAGAATGGCATTCCTGTAACAAATTGAATCAATTTCGAACCTCTAATGTTTTTTGTGAAGTGTTTCCTTTTCCAATCTAAGAGTATCCAATATTCTCATAAATAACTGGCATTTCATCTGCATTAGGGGGGCTACTTTTTTTAGTACACTTTGTTTTCCTGAAGGTGCGTGCCTTTTCTTCCTTTTGACACATTTTACATGACACCGATCTTTTATTTCTATTCACGGAATGCAAGGAGAATAAAGGAAATGGGGAGGGGGTGTGAGAAATGGTTTTATTTCTACCATTATTTTTCACTTGCTTTTACTTTGATTCAAATTTTCTTAAATTGCATAATTGATGCGCTGTCATGTTGCTGTTTTAGGAAGAAAGACTCAGACAGCTTCAAAGCAGGTTGAAAGTTCCTTTTGATGGAAGCCGGATAGAGCATCAGGTTGATCTTCATTTCATGGTCATTTAGACAGTTTTATTGCATGGTCTATGAAAGTATGAAACAATGCAATTTTGTGAAATTTTGATTAGCAGCAGTATCACTGCAGTGAAAATTGCATTGACATGTTATTCCTTCAAGACACCGAGGGAAGATCATGAGATATATTTCATGGTCGGGTAAACCTAGTGAAAACATTAAGATTCAATAAGATCCACACTAGTAGGATGTTTGGTTTAACTTATCGAACAGGTTGGGTTTTCTCAAATTCAACCCCCCCCCCCCAACCAAATGCTGCTAACATAAACGCTAATTTATTTGCTGCCGTTCTGATAGATGTAATAGTCAGCAATGCTATGAACCGCATGGAAATCCCCCTCGTCTATAACTTAGCATACGGTCTGAAAAAAACATTAAGATTCTGATAAGCTGTAGACTAGTAGGAATATCTAGGTTTAACTTATTAAACAGCTTTTTTGTTCTTTTTTTTTTTTACAAATGCTGCCAACATACAGCTAATTTCGTTCCTGCCTTTTTAATATATAAGTAGTTGTCAACAATGCTCTGTTATTGAGTTGCATGTGTGTCATGTCATGTCGATACCTGACTGTTCGTTTTGGAGAGTTTTGCTTCAAAGTTTATGATTTGTAGTTGTTAATGCTTATTGTGTTTGCTGTATACTTGTATTTCAGCAATTTCCTGAGCTTTACATTGCTAACGATTGGACATTTATATTTAATTCTACACGGACTGCATTTGATTATTACTATACAGTATACACCCATATTAATATTAGAAACAATTCAATTGATTTTCTGGATGAGCAGCTGATGATGATCAGAATCTAGAATTTATTCACGCTGTGATTTCCATTTCTTCACACCTTCTCTAGTCTCTAAGTGATGATGGAAAGCTCATTACTCAGGCACTTCTTTCCCTTATAATTGTTAGTTTGTTACATAATTTCTAAATGGATTATCGTATTTCTAGTGCGCGAGTGTGTGTGTGTTTTAAAGTTGGATCTTTTTATGTATATTAATGCATATATTCTAGTATCAAATTGGGAAAGAAAATATTTTGTTCCAGGATGCTCTTAAGCAGCTTTGGAGGTTGGCTTTTCCCAACAGGGAGCTCCCACCTCTTAAATCAGAACTATGGAAGGAAATGGGCTGGCAAGGAACCGATCCCTCAACAGATTTTAGGTATGAATTTCTGTTCGACACTACACCTTACATAAAAAACCATCCTACATCTTCCCAGAATTTGATTATCTTTTTATGCTAGGGGTGGCGGATACATATCACTTGAGAATCTCATATATTTTGCTGAGAAATATCCGGTACGTATCCAACTATCTAATATTTTAATTTTTTTTTTTAACTCTTGACCACTTTGCTTTCAAATGTGTGACTAATTTGATAAATTTGAACATTCTTTTTCACTCGCATTTCTTTCCCTAATCTGCCTGACAATGAAATCGACGAGATGTTTATTTTAGAAAACAATTTTTAAAATCTAACAGTGGTTGTGTGTGTGATATGTGATAATGCAAGATCTGCTGATCCATTTTCGGCACCAGAGGAACATTTTTGTCAATTATTTCTCACTGCCTATCCTGATACTTCCATCAGCACTCTTGCAGTGTTGCTGTATTACATCTGCCCACTCCTTTACATCTCCATATGTCATCCTAGCAGCAGCATGTTCACTGCCTATCCGGATTCTTCCATCAAACTTGACACGAGCTTTCTTCTCATTCCATGCACGAAACATTAACTGCATTAAAATTGTCTGTATCTTATTGGACTGTTGCAATCTGACACGTGGACCTGTCACCATTAAGGCTAACACAATCCAAATAGCTTTTCCATACCTCTTTCCTTTGCTTTTGGCGTTCATGGCTGTAACTCTGCTGCTCCTCATTTTTTATGGTCCACTTTTATTTGATGTCGATGCAGTAGAAGTTTCCTGTTCCACTTATGTTTTTGCACATGACTTTCTCAGCATGTCACTGTATTCTTTTAATAGTTGGCGGTCTTTGTAAAATTGAGACATTATGGTGAGGAGCATTTATTATCTATTGTAGCCTTGTAGGTACAGAAATTTTTGTACAATTTTGATAATGTGGAACGTTTTGGTCAAGATGGAGTTGAAACGTACGAACTGATGAATCTTCTCACTTTTCCAGGATTCTTTCCAGTGTTTGTTGCACAAGAAAGATGGACAGAGGGCTGAGTGGGAATATCCTTTTGCTGTAGCTGGCATCAACATTTCGTTCATGTTGGCACAAATGCTGGATCTCCAATCTGGTTAGTGACTCAATAATTTTTCTTGTACCTTGTCAAATTTGGAAAACATGGCAACTCTCATTAAATGCCTTCATTCCCTAGTCCCTGGAGAAGGCTGAGGAAGAAGAAACGTAAGATAACATGTACTCCGTAGTAGCTTAAAGCAAAATTATAACAAGCAGCGGAGTCCAAATTTTTAATGCAGGAAAGCCAACTTCTAGAGCAGGGGCACGATTTCTAGAATTACTTGCACAGGATGAGATGGCATTTGACAATCTGTATTGTATAGCCTTTTTGATGATGGACGCGCAATGGCTTGCCAAACGTGCATCATATATGGAGTTTAATGTAAGCCCTTATTCTTCCCTTGTCTTTTATCTGTGGGATAAGAAACAGTTGACGTTCCTTTTGAGTAATTTTGTGTGAGAATAATTTATCAGGATGTTCTGAAATCTACGAGAACTCAACTAGAACGGGAGCTTGGGTTGGAAGATGTCTGCAGCGTAAAAGATTTGCCTGCATACAACCTATTGAGAAGATAAGCCCTGAGGTGACCAAATTTTACGTCGTCAACAACTATTTGGGTTTTACGTAAAATGTCAACAGTGTAGTTATTTTACTATATGTCAATAGGAACTGGATCATGCACAAAGATGTACAATTTTATGTTAGAATTTGTACTTTATGAGCATAGTGATCGTGAACCTTGTGCCTAGAGACTACAGTAAATAAATTTAGTTCAAAAGTTCATATAATGTATACAGTGTTTGTTACGATAAGGAGCTTGTTTCTGGATAGAAATTTCGGATTTTTTTTAAATCTGTGTGTTTTAACTTTTAAGTTGGTTTGCAGACATGGTGATGCAATAATTAAGAGTGATGTTTTAACTGAACAAAGACTCAACATCATAAATAATTAAATACCTTAATGCAGTTGATAGAGTTGCACTACTAAGTTTTAAAGCAGAAGGTAACTCTCTTGTAGCCTTGTAGGACATATGCCTATAAATACATTGGAGCTAAATTGTGTGTTCTCAAATCTCAACAACCTATGTAGGATTTGAACCTACATTCATGCGCAATGGCACATTGCTCTACCACTTTAGCTAATAGGTTTTAAATAAATATTCAAGAAAATAATGCATGTCGTACTATCTATAGAAAATACAACAATTAGAACATATGCATCAATAATTAGAACATACGCAACGATAATTAGAACATACGCAATGAGGATAAATTTAGTATCTGCATTGGATTCAGGCATCATGAAACACAAAATTTATACGAGTTGCAGTATTGTGAAATCAAGTTGCATCCCCTGTAACTCAAGAATGAGATACTTTTGTCAATTACTCACTGAATCAGTAAGATTATAACTCACTGACAAGAGAAACTGCTTCACATAGTAGTCAAACTCAATTGCTATGCACGTAGTATAAGAAATGACAATGGAGGTTGTTAATAATAAAAGATCAGTATTCATACTGTGCATGCACTTTGATTGTACTCAATATAATGTGCTCAACAATTAAATGGTAAGTTCGTACTTTCAGCAAAATCAATTGTTTTAGTTTCCACACTTTCTAGACTATGACCCATCTTCAGACTCTAGAACGCCATGGAAATTGGCAAATTGATCATCCCAGTAGCAGTCAAAAACACCTCTTAGAATACAAAAACTTCTTTTAATCAACAAATATTCTCAAATGTGAAATTAACTAAAACAATCTTATCTAATAGTATTATCACATTGTTTTGCAAAAATGAGATTCCAAAATAAAATGCAAGAAAATACAAACTTTTACATATCTAACAGATGGTTTTCGCAATGTTCCCCTATTTAGACCATAAGCGACACTGATTTAGAACATAAGCAAGGGTGATTTAGAACCTAACACACTTGGCGCGAATTTAATTGAATCTAAGGTCTTTTTCAACAAAATTTTCTTCCTTTATTTTCAGAAACTTATAAAAAAAATAACAAAAGAAACTCAATGAATTTTCAGATCATGAAAAACAAATTAACAGTGAAATTAATTGTTAAGTTTTTGTATTCTAAGTAGCAGTAAAAAACAACTCTTATAATACAAAAACTTATTTTAATCAACAAATATTCTCAAAGGTGAAATTAACTAAAATAATCTTATCTAATAGTATTATCACATTGTTTTGCAAAAATGAGATTCCAAAATAAAATGCAAGAAAAATACAAACCTTTACATATCTAACAGATGATTTTCGCAATGTTCCCTATTTAGAACATAAGCAACATTGATTTAGAACATAATACACTTGGCACGAATTTAATTAAATCTACATGTCTTTTTCAACAAATGTTCCCTATGTTTGTATTCGTTTTTTCCACTGTTCCCTATGGTGGAGAATGTGTTGATATGTTACTCGGTGTGAGTAATATTATTTTTAGTTTTTCCAACTTTACTCTCTAGGTGGTTGACTATTAACCTTGTTATATTGCTAGAATACGATCAAATACTAACATTTTTTCGTCACATAAGACAATGTTTTCAAATCAAAACCCCACAACGTTATGAATTCTACATTTCTACACTAAATCATATCGTGTGTTTGCTATTCGAATCTTCATTTTAAAAAACTAAATTCTTTGATGCAGAATCTTGAATCTTTAGTACCACAATACGTGCTATGTTTTTTCTATTTTTATATTTAGTAGTTCGTATATAATCTTGCAACCCCATTTCGTTGGCAGTATGTGCTCTATTCTTTTTTTTTTATTCTTTTTTTAATTTTAATATACTCCTGCAACCCTAACTTTTATGAAATTTTTGGTTCTTCAATTTCTGAAGTTTCTTATGAGGTTCCTAAATCGAGTAAAATGAAACTTGTTTGTCGTCAGTGATCCGAGGACTCTCTCATAATACAAGAGATTGACGGCCAACATCTACTTGAAGTGATGCCAACGACTTTTCCAAATGATATGAGTTTTGATGTTCTTGATACCTCACTGGATGTTAATACTGTGGAGATGAAAATAGAATCTGGCTTGGCTGCTAATGATAGTGTGGTGACAAAAAAATTGTGAAAATAGAATCTGAATTGGCTGCTAATGATAGTGTGGTGACAAAAATTGTGAAAATAGAATCTGGCTTGGCTGCTAATGATAGTGTGGTGACAAAAATTGCTGAGTACTTTTGATAGTAGATGAGTTGTTCTGTTTCTTTCCTTTATCTCTCTGAAGTTTGAACCACAAACTAAGAGGAGAGAGAACATGAGACTTGACTTTTTAGCACATGGACGAAAAAGGCTTATTTTAAATTACCTTACTTTCAGCTCTTTTGATGCACCTGAACCACAATCCATTGCTGGTTATTTTCCTCTATTTAGCCATGGTCAATTAAAAACATTTATTGAATCAGATGTTTGTTGTGGATTCTTACACTGATTTGGAATGAAAGTGTATAGGATGGATAAAGAATGGGGGAAGTGGGTTCATGTCGAACACTGATAAATCGAGTTTATATTGTTGGGAATGCTACGAACCTGTGTCATTTGATATCAGCAGTAAAACCCAGGCCTTACTCTTGTAAGTTTGTGAAATTGACCTTTTTATTCTTTGTAAACGAGAAACACTGAACCAAAACTACATACACAGAATACAGCCTTTCTTTCTGCAAGCCCCCTGCTCTACAATGTAACAATGAGTCGGTGAGCTGCTTGCACTGACAGTATTCATAATGGTCTTTCAGGAAAGATGATACAGACGTTTTGATGCCTTTTTAACCTGTAAGTTGAGAAGATACATGTTGATAAATCAGCTAAATATGATTACGACCTAAGGAACCTTACTTCATACGAGTAATAAAATTGGCGTTACCTCATCCGCCCAATCAATTTTCCATGTAAGGTATAGAAGTGCCACTGTTTGTGTCACCATTCCACACATCATTCCTATCCAAATTCCCTATAACACAAGGTAAGAACAGGTTAATGAAATAAAGAAATATATCATCCTGTCTCTAGTTAATATTTTAGTCGCGAGTACTATTTCTGAATTTCAGAAATGGTAATCTGTAAGTCTGTAGAAATGGCCATTCCAAAGACAAGTCAAGGTGAAATGTTGTAATGCCAAATGTTTCAGACATTTCAGGAAATGTCCACAGTAATATTGAACTTTTAGTTGAAAACTAAAAGCTGCTTTCTGTTTATAAGCAGAGCTATTGCACTCTATTCTCGGTCCTCTCTTTAAGTCAGAGAAGCAGCAAAAATATTTCAGTCTCAGACAGAATCGATCAGAAACTGTGTCGAATGTTATCAGTTATTGGTAGAGTCTAGAGATTCTTACCTTAACCTCCATATGACCAGCATATGCCAGTAAAACTCCAATTGGTATCCCGATTACATAATATGAACACACATTAACAATCGCTACCACTCCTTGGGATCCACAGCCAATTGCTACCCCTGTATGGAAAGAAATGTCATAAAACAATTAGGAAAACTTCATCTTTGCTTTTGCCAAGTGACAAGATCAAACAATGAACAACAATCCTGAAAAGTTCTAGTTCACAGTGTAATTTCACTGCACCTGTCAGAAAAAAACAATGTAATTTCACTACAGTTTGAAACGAGACAACCAAAAACAGTAAAGTTAAGACAATCTAAGTTCGGACTCTTCATTGCAGCTCATGCACACATGTTGGAAGGTTAATAGTCCAACTGGGTATGGAAACTTCATTTTTTTGCCATAAACAACTTTCCTACTCGTAATACATAACAAGGATAGTATACATGATTCTGTATCATATTGCCTACAAAATAAGAACTTTTGCATTATAGTCTTTGACCGTACCTGATTATGACTGTCGAATATTTTGTCTAAGCATTATAACAGGCCACAATGATAGAAGAAAATAAAATCTTTACAAAAACATAAGCAAAATAGGCAACTCTTTGTCACGGGAGAATAACAGTATTACCTGATAGAACTGGTCCAACATTATTTAACAGGATTGAGAACGCAAGTGGGACAGAAAGGTCAGACACAGCCTTCGCAACTTGCTCACTACTTGTAAACAGGTAAGAAATTTGATGGCCAAATGCCAAACATAAAATCCAAAAGAATATGCCAATTATAACCGAAGTGTATAAGATCACTTCAACTGAAAATTTTGCTGCCTTGCCATTTCCTCTTCCTAGTTCATTTGAAACACGGACACTACAGAGAAAATTTATCCAGTGAGTAATGCTCCTCCTAAAACATAAGCATAAGCTAAGTAAAATGTAAATAGTAAGAGGCTTACCATACAGAACCTAGAAAGCCAAGGCATATCATGAGTTCCCATGTACTCACATTTAGGCTGAAGATAAGTTATCGTCAGTAAGATTAAAAAGCAAAATTACCAGAAGAAAAGAGATGATTCTGCCAAAAACCCTTACCAAATTGAGAAGGCGGAAATGGCAACTGTTGCGTACTTCATGTATCCTGCTAATATAACTAGAATAGCATTGTACCACACCTGGATGCTATGGAAGGTATTGGAAAAAAGTAACCAATTAGTAAAATTAGATGAAAACTCATCAATGAGAATCCCCCTAGAGGAAAGGGTAGTGGGAGAGCAGAGGGAAAAAAATAAAAGCGAGATCTTCTATTGTCTGTCAACTTTAAGGATAAGCAATTTCTTTTATTATATGTTGAATTGCATTATACTTTGATGAATTTGTATAGTTACTATCTCAAATAAGAAAGAACTTGAAATTCGTGAAAGTATATACAAACAACATGCTTCACATAATAATCTAAATGAGCTTTATCTGAACTGACATTATGACAACTAAATTAAGACAGAGAGTCGGAGTAAGTTTAACTATAATGACTATACAAGGGATCTGTATACAGAAAATGGTCAAATTTGTCGCTATTTTTTGAAGATGCCAGATTATTGAAAGAGGAAATAAGTTAGCAGTTGTAACACATTTTAACCATTCATAATCAAGCACCAATTCCACTACAGTAAGATGATCACATTTCTTTGTCATTTTTATTATGAAAGCTTGAAATGCTGTGGTATATGTCAAAACAATCTTATTCCTTACTAAAATTTGGTTGATTGCACGCAGAAACTGTTCCGCAGTTAGTGTAAAGAGAGTGAAATTTTACCAGAGCATTACGCCTGAAGAAGTGGAGGACTTGAGGACAGGCATAAGACCAGTGAAAGCAGCTCTATCAAATCCTCTCCATGTAAGTGGACACCAACCTCCAAAAATGTAAACAGCCTCACCGAGCACCTTCACTCCAAATGCTATGATGAGTGCAATCATTACCCCAGGTAGCCCCCAATCCATTATGTAGACAAAAATCCATGACAGTATGGCATGTACGAAAAACAATATCGCAAATAACCATGTAACCACCATGTTCTTATTTTGTGCTTGCAAATACATTTGCATAGTCATGCCATAAACATTTAGATACATAATGGGAATGAACCACAAAGATATGTTTCCAGCAGCCACAGCAATGTCTTCCTCTTGTCCTAGAAGTCTAAGGAAAGGTGTGGCGTAAACATAGAATGGCACCATCAGGGTTGCTACAGCAGTATTTACAATCCATGATCTTTGTAAGTGCACTCCCATCATCTCATATTGTTTGGCTCCATAAGATTCTCCACAATAAGTCTCTGTTACACTTGCCATCCCTAGCTGAAAAGTAACTAAATCATAAACATATTGCCTATACTATACCTTTTCCATAAATGCTATGTTATTTTGTCTGAAATAAGTCAAAATAAGGCTAACAGAACAAACCCAAAGCATCAAATTGCGTAAAGATTATAATTTGCAGAAGAATACTTGTAGAATATGCAAAGTAATATTAATGGCAAGGAGATTACTTACCAAGATACCATTGGCAAAACGCACTAGTATAGTTTGAACAAGAGCATAGGCAGCAAGATCTACTTCTCTTATATGCCCAAATGAAGCTTGTGAAACTACATAAGCTCCATAAGTGGTTACACGACACACCATTGCAGGAAATGCAATCGCCCATACCTTTTTTGATTCTTCCCAAACTCTTTGCTTAAAGTGATCAACATTTTCATCTTGGCGTACAATGAGCCTGGTTTCTGGACTTGAGTCCTCCATCTTCTTCTACAAACAGATTTTGTTTACTAACTCAAAACATTCATATTCCTTTCCCTTTTTGTTTACTTGTAAATACACCTGTTGGCTCCTTCAACGACAAACTACAGAAGCAGTCTCTCATTAGCCCGTTTAGACAATGATATTATATGCAGTTTTGTGAAGGAAGTCTTATGATAATAGACATCAATCCCCAACATGTATTTATTTTTATTTTTTTTTTATAATCTCCGGTTGTCCGTCGCCACTTCATACTGGTTCCAGTGTGGTAACAGATGGTAATGAAAATTTACGAAGAAAGCCCACATATTTGGAAATAAACAATTTCATTTCTGACAATCAAATCAATCATAGACAACAAAAAAAACAATAGAATTAGATCTGAAAA
The DNA here is from genome assembly GCF_020520425.1 of Spinacia oleracea. Classification (NCBI taxonomy): domain Eukaryota; kingdom Viridiplantae; phylum Streptophyta; class Magnoliopsida; order Caryophyllales; family Amaranthaceae; genus Spinacia; species Spinacia oleracea. Next base: position 23,711,456 of record NC_079491.1, on the reverse strand, counting down.
CGTGATTGAGTAAAGCTGAAACTGTCAAGTTGACATAGATTCGTGTAAATTAGTTTGATATTACGGAGTATGAATTAATAAATCGATTGGAGTATAAAACACAAGTCAAAGATGAACACTGCACTCGATGAGCTAACATAATACTCCGTACTTGGTATATTTAAAAATGACCATAAAAGGAAACAAACGCACGCACTGACGCATACCATTACCAAATACCAACTAAACATGCCTTTTAAACAACTTGAAAAGACAATATCTGAATGAAAATGAACTTCCTCCAAAAAGGGTATGAAACTGTCTCCATGATTTGAGATATGAAATTGTCTTACCGTTGTTTAGTGGAAATCCCATAATTAAGTACGGAGTATGAAGCAGATACATGCGGATGTTTGGCGCCACAAATGTCCACTGCATTGCTACTCGATAATTAAAAAAAAAACAAGAAAATACTTGGCCCTGTTTGGTGAGCTTTTAGATATTGGGCATTGTTAAAGGTTTGATTTCTAAACCCGCTAATTTCAGATTGGCTTCGGCATTGTTTAGTGTTTGGTTGGAAATTGGAAGCGGTTCAAGACACAAACCCGCTAATTTTAGAAACGCTGGATATAGGGATGTTTCGTGTTTGGTTAACGAGGTTTGGAGGAAAAAAGATTATTTTATAATTAAAGGTTTGAGAAAGTAAAAGTAATGATTCTTTTGTCATAATATTGCACAAAACTATACCAAGGTTAGCACCTCATGGATTACATTATTTTCTTCCTAAAAACATTACTCTCGCCTCCTTCTTCCTTTCACCCCTTTTGCTACTCATTTCTTGTTGGAGTATATTTTATATTAGTATTTTGAAGCACTTGAAAACTATTGCAAATTTGTAATCATGCTTGTAACATCATTCAATTAAGAATAATTTTTTAAAAAAATATATTTTATTTTCTTTAAGGGAAAATAAATTTGTTTTATTCAATGTTTATTCAAAAAAATTAGCATAATAAACTATTTGTCTAATATTAATGAGAAATACCCTTCAAAATATATATATATATATATATATATATATATTAATAAGAAACAAACAATTAACATCTTATTTACCAAACACTTTTACGCAAGTAGTAAATTCGAGAGCTACTCAAACCATCTAACATCTAACAAAAAGGCAAACCAGTTGTCCTCTATAAGGAAATCACCACCAACAGTTGAAATGGAAACTAGAAAGCATTGGTAATATATTCTTCGGCACGCTAGCACCTACCAGGTGTTGTGAGCTAAGTCTTATCAGCACTCAAGACCACAGAAGAAGAATTTACTACCTTTATTACCATGTTTCTAAGTTGGTTTCTAAATGGACCTAGTAGTTTAGTTTGTTTTAGTTTGTTGGTGTAATAAGTGAACTTTGTTTAAATTAATGCAAATTGAGCTTATGTAAAAATAGAAAATAAACATAAAAGTAAACTTAGTTGTGTTTGAATTAGTAAAACTACATGATTTATAACTCACATTATAACTTAATTTAGAAATTAAACCCTAAATAAATAAATAGAAAATTCTAAAATTTAATCATTATACTTAACTGAATTGGAAAATATAGAAAATTGATTGCATTATTTAATACTATGTACATGTGTTGATTGCAATTGAATTTTTTCGTTGGGTTGGCGTAATGACATTACAATTATTGTTGTTGACTCTTGAGTGTTTCAGGATGAAGACGAAGAAGTTCAGAAACCAAAAGTACAAAGTTGAAAAAGCATGACAAATATTATATTGAGGATTTGGGTTTTATTTTTAATTTCTTTTTAATAAGGTTGGATTTAGTATTTAGGAGATATTGAACAAGGGAGTCATGTGATTCATCTGACCTCTACGTTTTCATTTTAGGGGGGGGGGGGGGGACCAATCATATTTTGTTTTCTTTTTCCTCAATTGTCACTGGGTTGGGGTTACTTTTCTTAGTTTTGCCAAATTTAGTTGGCAGAGACCATGGGTCCCCCCATTTTCGGTGATAAATTTATACTTCGTAATACACTAGAGAAGACGCAAATTTAGAGGGATCGGTGAGGGTCAGAAGTACATAAGATTACCCTAGAACCCTACAATAATATAAAACCTTATTTCTCAAAAAGATACGTCACTTATACAAAAGCATGGGAGAGAATATCTACTTTTGACTCTTGAGACATCACAAAGAAGTCCAATGTATCTTCATGAATATTAAAATAACAAACTAACACGGACAAGCATGTAACAAAAAGGATGAAGCATCGTTAGGCCATAAAAGACCATAATTTCACATTGTACATAAACTCAAGCTAGAAGATAAGAACCAACATTTTGGGAATTAGCAACAACATATTCAACCAAGCATAAATCAACATAGTCGGGTGACCAGATTGCAGACTTGTAGAAGAAAAATACGCGAGAATTGTTTTTTGATACTTATTCTTAACTAGAATAACAAAATTTGTTAGGCACTCTAATATATGTGGACTCATTGGGTGTGGATGGTGATTTTGAAAGAAAACTCATGACACAAATCTTATGAAATTAGCAAAGCAAGTTAAAATAACATCTAAATTACAAGAACCACTTAACAAATGGATTTTTATAGCCAACCATGACCAACAACTACTTTTCAAACACAAAAACAACCGTTGAAACATCAGAATAACTATATTTAAGTTCCCGTCAAAAAAAAAAAAAAAACTATATTTAAGTTTGGAGCATTTTGGTGAAATATGTTTCAGAATAAAGGCATTTGGTGAAATAAGTTTCAAAATAGGGGCATTTGGGTGAATTGGAAACTTGGTTAACAGCGGATTAACGATCCATTATTAGTAAGGATATTTTGGGTATTTATATGAACGGTGAGGGGGTATTTTGGGTATTTATATGAACTGTGAGGGGTATTTTATGAATTATTGAAATTTGATGGATGTTTGATGAATTATGGCAAAATTTGAGGACGTAGAAAAAAAAATACTATAATTTTGGAACAGAAAGAGTAGTCGCTGAACCAAAGAATTGAAGGAGGCCAAAATATTTTCCAAACCTCTTATTCACCCCAAATCTCTTTTTCGTTCGAACCTCGAACCCTTATGTTGGCGTAAAACCCTGCTCAGACACAGGCCGCAAATGCTTAAACCCTTGTACTCCTAAAACAACCCACACTAAAAAGCTATCAGCAACAACATACAAACAACAATGGCGCCCGGCAAAGCTGCTAGAGGAGGCAAGAACAAACCCTCAAAATATGGCAAGAAACACCCAAATTCATTTGCACCCAGAAAACCCAATACCAAAAAACCCAAAACTAAAAATGCCAAAACTAAAAATCCCAAGAAGAATAAAATTGAATTGAAGGATAACCACCCAGTTGAAAAGGATTTGAAGGTTGAAAAACCCATCAAAACTGTTGTTACTTCCCAAATTCTATCACCCACTGAGCGTCGCAAGTTTTTTGTTGATCAATTTCAATCTGCAAATGGCATCAAACTCTCTTCCCTCGAGTTGGAATCCTTTAAAGGTTGTTTTTCTTTCCCCCCTTTATTTTATATATTTTTCATAATTACCTATGTTTAATTTGTATATGCTACTTCTATCCACGTTTAATTGAATGGGTGAAGTTTGATTTCTTTTGTTTGGGCCAACTCCATTTAGTGAAGTTATGGGTTCTGTTTAGGTGGTGTAATTTGTGTTTTCCGTTGCGTTATGCTACTGACGAGGAGGTTGCTGCGAATTTGTTATTGAGTCTTGATCACTTAATTTAGGGAAGACTCAGACTCAGACGCGTTATTGATGTGGATTATTTAGTTTCTAGCTGCTTTGATTCGAATTAGAAAGCGTCCGAATTAGTATTATGATTAGTTTTCTACTCTATCCTTTTTACTTAAAAAAGTCGGAAACTGGAACGATTAGTTAAGAAATTAAAGCATTTCTAAAGCAAAAGCGGTCATGATCCGTGTTACCTTATTCGTTAATCCCCCGGAAGGTTCGAATTAATACAGTGGAACGCTTTTGGATCAATTTTACAGGATTAGGTCGCACTGCAAATTAGGTAACACTAGTCATGATAGTGGAAGCTTGACAATCTTAGACTAGTAGAGCATCTGCAGCGCGTCTGTTTATAACACATTTCAAAGAAAGTTCTCAGAATGTCCAAAATTCCTAATTAGCAGACAAGTTTGAAGTAAACATTTTATTTAATTATCTGGAAGTGGAGGCTAGAAGGGAATAGCTTGTTTCATAAATTAGTACTTGCTAACCAAGTTCACACGTGTCATGCATAAATTATATTAAGTAGTATATTAGCTGCAACATTGCCTTTGATCGGGATTTGATAGCTTGGAATCTTGAATAATTTAGGTGAACCTTCATTTTTATCGTTGTCTATTGTGAAATGCTAATAGCACGATGGGCAGGTAATCTAATGTTGTCAAAGTGTTCAAGTCAGGACGATGCAACTTAGGACTGTTAGTTAATATGTTAAACTTGGGTATATATGTTGGAGGTGAAAATAATATTGAAAACTGATTTAGAAGACTAGCGTAACAAGACTTTCCTCGTGGAAAACAGTCCATCAGCAGGCAGTAGGCACTAGGTTTTTGTTGTAACTTTGATGAAGTGCCTAGGCCTTTGATTGTGGAAATTTATTGTATATGTATGTTATACCTTAAGTTAGTGTTTGGAAACTTGGATTTCATTTGAAAAACATGAATTGAAATCTGGAAATTGAAATTCTGAATTTGAATTCCAAATCAAGTGTTTGGAAAACATTATTAATTTCAATTCTAGAATTTTAATTACACTATAATGTTTGGGAAGAAAGTGGAATTTCATTATTAAAGATATACTACTATATACGGAGTACTTTGTACTTCAAAATGCAAGATCGAGTGTTATTGGCATTTTAACAAAATTGAAGGTGTTCAATACTCTGTAAAATCCAACAACATGCACTTTAAAATCAAATAAAAATAAGTTAATTCATGGAATTATTTAATTAATCAATAACTGACTACAAAAAATTAGAACCAGCTTCAAATTTGGGGGAAATCTAAGCACTAACTTTTCAAATTTGGATAAAAACTAAACCCTAACTCTTTGAATTTGGGGAAAACTAAACCCTAACTCTTTGAATTTGGGAAAACATTTAACTCATTGAATTTTCCTTGAGAAGAGAGGAATGTTGATCGAATATCCAAAAACTTCAGTCGGCACTGGAGGCAACAATCAAATTGAAGAAGGTTGAGAGGAGGAGAGAGTCTATCGAGATCTGAGACGAGAAAGCTAAGGTTAACAATGGTGGATGAGGAGAGAGAAGGGAGGAGAGGATACTTTGAAGAAGATGAGCATTCACGGTGGATTTCAAATGCCAGCCATTCACTATGGATTTCAAATTCTGAAACTGGGCCTGTTTTAGTGTTTGGAATTGGGTCAAATCCAAATTATTTTAGTTTCCAAACAGGTTATTTGAGCCAATTCCATCATTTGAAATGAAATGATAGTTTCCAAACAGGCCATAAAAAGAAAAGGAATTCTTCGGTATGATCCTCGTTAGATAGACAAGCTTGACGTATCCGAGTCAGATACTTCTTCTTGTAATATAGGTTCGTTTGACTCTTCCTTTTTCAAGTGCTCCTCTCCCTCCCTCTCCCTTTCTCTGCCGATCATACCTTCTCTTTTACTACACCTTGTAACATTTTGTTATTAACACTTATGTCCAGACAAATGCATTTATATTCAATGACTTTCAAGGATGATTTATGTGTACCACGACCAAGGATCATCTTAGAAAGTTAGAAACTGTCGAAGTATGTCCATGACTGGAACTTTGTGTTGACTAGGAAAAAGTTTATTAATTTGTTTGCCACATTATGCACTTGGACTGCAAACCCACAGCTGTGTCATATTAACCTCTTATCTCGGGTCCATATATTACAGATTCATACTTTCCAAAGTTGTCAGAGAGTATCAGTCAAGAAACTGACAATTTAGGGAAACATATCAAAGATGTGTTTGGATCATCATGGAAAGAAGTGCTTTGTGAACCGCAGCTTGTAGAGGGAAAAGTGGATCCAGGGAGCCCAGCTGTCCTGGTTATTAGCGCTTCTGCTATAAAATCATTGGAAATGCTGAGGTTTGAGCTTACCCTTTGTTCGTATCAGTTTCACTTCAGAAACATATGTTCTTTGCAGCAACCCTTTTTAATTTCACTGATACTGATTGCAGCTTCAACCTTAACGAATATTTAATAATGGCTATGTCTTGTGCATTGTTTTGACATTGAATATCTTTTTTTTTCCCTTCATCACACCACATCTGTAGGGGGTTGCGGATATTGACTAAAGATTGCCAAGCTTTGAAGCTTTTCTCAAAGCATTTGAAAATTGATGAGCAGGTTACATTTTGTATCTTCGCCCTTCTTCACAACTAGATGGATGAAAAGATGCTTGGCAACCTTGTATTTTTGTATAAATCATAATGTTTTCTGGGGTAAGGGTGTTATCTGCCCAATTACCTCAAGAGATTTTTTTAATAAATGCATGGTTTAACAAATTCAGAAACCTCTTTGTGATCACAGGGATGGGAGTAATAGGACTGTATACATTATATCCCCTCTAGCCTGATCAATTTGGGGACTTCTTTAGAGGCGTTGAGGGTAATGTTGGTGTTAAAGTTGACTTTATGAAATAAACTTAACATGAAACAGAAACCTTTTGTAACTATACATTCTGCCAGGTCAATTTTGTTTAATTCTGTTGCTAGTTGCTACATCTTTCCTCGTGTATGTTTGGTTCTCGGTGTGTGTGTGAAAATGTTTCATATCAACTTTCCACCTTGAAGCATGTATAGAAAATGTTTCATATCAACTTTTGCCTATTGTTTTCCATGTCATGAAGTTATATGATACATTGATACCTCTTTGTAATTCTAAAGTATATTATTGGCGTGAACTAAAAACTTTTAAATCCTATTTTTTTGCTGGGGCATGTTTTTACTTCAGTCTATGTGCATTTTATGTCCGTAATGGGGTGCAGCCGTGAAGGCCTTGAAATTTGTATTAGATTTTAAATTTGTTTTCATCTTACTCCTCTATAGTGAGCCACCGAATTGAAAACCGCATGTGTCTGATAATTGCAGGTAGCACTTCTAAAAAATCGTGTGAATATCGCTAGTGGTACACCAAGCAGGTAATTAACTTCATTGATTTGTCTTCAATTCTTTGTGTAGGAAATATGTTTGCTTATTGATTTGCTATTTTAGATATTAGTTAAACCAATCAATTAATTAAATTCAATTTCGGCTCCGTTTGTTTCAACGGAAAAGATTTTCAAAGGGAAACATTTTCAAGAGAAAACATCATGGGAAAATAGTTTTCCTTTGTTTGTTTCCTTACAAGAAAAACTATAGAGCAAAAAAGAAATAGAAGTGCAAAGAAATGATGGATAGTAGGAGAGAAAAAGAAATGTAAGGGAGAAGATAGGAAAATGTTACATTCCTTCTTTTCAAAAGGAAAGTTGTTTTCCCCTAGGGAAAGTTATTTTCCGCCTTTGGGGAAATAGTTTTCCACCCTTAGCAAAACAAACAAAGGAAAATGGGAAAATTGTTCTCCGGGAAAGTGTTTTCCGTCAAAACAAACGGAGTGTTCGTTTTGTAACTCTCCTCTGCACCATCAGATTTATGTTATTGTAAGACCTTGAAGGTTAGGAAAATTTTCTACCGAGTCTTAATACTAGCATATATTAGGACTAAGAAAAATGTAGAATCAAATATTATAATCCTTGTAAAAAGCCCTTTGCTTTTTGATTGATAATTATGACCCTTCTTTTTTGCTTGACCTCAGTAACCCAATTAGCAATTTTATTGGGTTACTTGGCAATTCTATAACAGACTTCTGATGTCACCTATTACCATTTGAATCCGTCAATTGTAAGCTCCTTAAAGCATATTGGTCACCACTATGACCTCTGTAGAAAGTTTCTGAAATCCTTGATCAAGTGGCCATAGTAGTCCATTTATGTTAGCCATAGCCTCAACTATCATTCATGGCAATTTCATAAGAGTAAGGAGAAGAAGTTGTTATGGCACAATGCGTTCATGGCTATTTTGTGGAACTCCCAGGTCTTTTCACATGTTTGTCTGTCTTCTGATTTTCTGTGGGACGAAGTCACTTTTTTGGCGTCGTTATGGGAAAAGGCATCGGGGGATTTTAAGGATTATTACGTTGGGGAAGTTCAAGGGAACTGGGTTTATTTGTAATATTTTGTTAGAGGACAGCTTTTTCTCTTTTGCTTGTACTCCGTTTCCAGAGGTGGTAATATAATACTTTTTTGGTACAAGTAGATGTCTTGCTTCAGACAATGTCAGTGCATGTCTTGTACAGGAGAGGATAAATTAAACAGAAAAAGTGAGTGTGAAGATGTTCTCTTGAATGGTTTCCTCATATGTTCCTCTTTGTCTCACAAGGCTTGTTATTTTGTTTCAGGATAAAGAAATTATGTGAAATGGAGGCTTTAGGACTTTCACGACTCGAAGTCGTCGTTCTTGATATGCATACTGATGTTAAAGGACTTTCATTATTTACCCTTCGACAAATCAGGTAGATTACCCCTTTAAAAAATTTGTTTTATATGTTTTTCTTTTGTTCACTATCTATCTCCTTTCAAGCTGGAGAGTTTGGTTGGCATGCCTGCAGCGCGCATGTGTGTGTGGATGTTGGAGAGTTCCTCTATCTCTCTTTGAAATTGCATGCTCAAGGAGCAGCCTTTAGCGGCATAAATAAATTTTATTTATGCTTAAAAGATGGATATGGAGGGGGGGAAAGAATGAAACATCTATTTTGTCTTGTTTGGATATGGAAAGGGCAAAAGGAAGGTAAGGGATGGATTCATAAACTGAATCCTTTCCACTGTTTAGGAAGATTCGTGCTAACCCAATCCTTCTTTCCCTTCCCCCCCCCCCCCCCCCCCCGAGGTGCATTAAGGCTCCGTTTGGTAGGGCGTAAAACGTTTTCATGGAAAACGATTTTCCCCTTTTCAATCATTTTACGTTGTTTGGTTGGATAAGGGATGGAAAACAATTTTCCATGACTCCCTCAAAGGTGGAAAACCCTTTTCCATTTGAAATAGAGGGAAACCACTTTTCCTTCTTTCTTCCTTACCTCCCTCTCCTTTCTTCCCCTCAATCTTCACCATCTTCTTCCATTTTCCTTTAAGTTACCAAACAAAGGAAAACTAGTTTGGAATTGTGTTTTCTCTTGAAAAATGTTTTTCATGGAAAATCATTTTACAATGAAAACATTTTACGCCCTACCAAACGGAGCCCAACTGGAAAAGTACCTATAATACAAGAACTTAATTTGTATGCAGATTTTTCTATGAACTGTCAGGATAATAACTCTATGTACTTCACCTCAGGAAATAGAAGTGAAGAACTGTAATGGCTTTATGCAAATCACTTTGTTTTCATTGATCTATCTGTTTGGCTATTCTGATACATGTCTGCATATTCTGATAGGGATGAATTTTGGGATTTATACAAGTGCTATTTCCACCAAAAAGTCCTTCAAGGCAGTCTACGTGTTTGCTTGTATGGTCCAATACCGATTCAATCTGGTCGGGGCGAGGATGAATCTGAAGAACAATAAGCCAAGTCATCTTTGGTTAGATTGTATTGGTCGTTAGAGTACTGGATTGTACTGTACTTGTCCATATTCTTTATAGCTACCATTTTCTTTTATTGTACCTGCCCATGTACTAGATTTATATTGGGAAAGCAATCTCAATCTGGTTAAACTTAGAAACGAGAAACAACTTGACAACTTGACTTTCTGAGGGCCTGTTCGGTATCCTTGTAATTTTTGATTTTTTTTGTTTTTGCAAAACTAGAAACAGATTTTAGTTTGGTTTTATAATAATTTCAAAACTAAAAGACGGTGTACTTAAACTTTACAAAATATATGAATTAAATGGTATATTTTTATTTAAAATAAAAATAAAACTTTTAATAACAAAATTATTTCCATAACTCCCAGTCTCCCACTAGCAACCGTTATTGTACCTTGGACCTTCATAATACCATTATTACTATCTTCCCCCTTTCTAAATTTTTTTATCACCACCACCACACCATCACTGATTCACTGGCGACATTTTATCCTCGCCACACCATCATTGACGACCGTATGCCTTTAATTGTGGAACCATCGATCTTCACCCAACTCCATAACCCCCTCTTCAATTTGTTGCATCTTGTTTTTATCTCCCCATGTCACTTGGTGATAGTTGGAGATTGCAACTTTAACCAAATCGGTGTCGCCCGATAGGGTTTTTCGGCGATTGTTATGGTTTTTTGCACAAACGATACCGTAGAAAAGCAATTAGTCGGAGCTTTACCGGGAACTTCTCTCAGAAATATCCAAACAGGTCGGAACAAGACTCAATGTCAGAACATTGTGGACAACATGATAAATAGGCTTGGCAAAAACTATGGTGTATGGCTAAATCTCAAACCACTGTAATCCATTTTCCAAAAACAAAACATAAAAAACCACTTTAAGTGGTTTCCCCTTTGCCCTTTTTATTTTCAAAAATCAATGCAAAAGTTGTTTTATAAAACGAAAATCCCGAACAGAATCGGTTTCGTTTTTCTGAAGTAAAAACAAAAAAACGCAAATTTTCAACGGTGCCGAACGCACCTTGAGTTAAGGGGTTAGGTTTTGAAAAACTAGTCGTTGCTTAATAGGGGTATATGATGAAAGTTTTAGATACCAGAGGGGCATATGGTGGAAACATTTATAACCGTCATTCAATGGTCACTTAACGGCAGGGTCACATTATGTAAGAAAATGAAAGCTCATTGGTATATGGTTATTACCTGAAACTACGAGGGTATTTGGTGAATAAAGTCAAACCTCGAGGGCATTTCATGTTTTTTTATTATGAAAACAAAAGTTGATAGATAAACATTTTAAAAGATTAAATGAATAATTTTATACATTTTTAGTGATATTGAAGAAATAATTTTAATTAAAAATAAAAATTATATCACTGGAAAATAGATAACTTTTACATATATAAGAGTAAATTTAAAGTTTTTTGAGTTAACTTTTGCTTCAATGTACAATATTTATTGTAAATAAAAATTTATGTTATACTTGTAAATAAAAATTTATGTTATCTATTACGTAGTAATCCTAGTTGGACGCAATTTAGAAAGTGGACCAATATTAAAATAGTCTTGACCCTTTATTTTATTAATGGACAAAGTTATTATAGGGTATTTGTATATATGGCTCTTACAGAATTACAGGGTATTAAAATATCCCAATAACTTTGAATAGAAAATACAAGGGTCAATGAACAGGGATATCTCTCCTCCTCTCCGATTCACAATACAACGATCTCTGCTTTCTATCTCCTCCTTACTCGCCAATCCACCGGCCTCCACCGTCTTACCATCAATCCTCATCCACTGGAGCCTCGCAAGACCCTGCAATCTTCGTTAATACTTTATTAGGTAAAATATCTTTCTCTCTCCTCTTAATCCTACATTCAATTTGCTCTAGTTTTATACCTCCTTTTGGATTTTAGTGTTTTGGTTTTTGAATTAATCAATTTGATTGAGGTGTGACATTATCTCTTTTTAACTCGACCAATTCTTTACCCCAATGGAGTTTCCAGTTACACATTGTGTTGCAGGCAATTGAAAAATCAATTCAAAATCTAAAAAGTACAATATTTTTCATAACTTGTAAGTTAAAATTTGATTGATTATTGTTTTATTATGTTCAATTCCAACAGCAAAATTGTTGTGGGGTGCGTGTATACACACTACTGACTGCAGTATGGTTAAACTGAAACATGCATGAAATATATATTGGTCGACCCTATTAGCTTTTAGCTATGACCCGACCCTGACCTACTTGTATGTTCATATGACCCGTCCCACTATTAACCCGACCCAGCCAATAACCACGCCTACTAGAAAATAGTCAAAATACTCCATAGTTTTAGTAAAATCTTTTGAAAATCGCAATGGATAATACCAATACTGCAAACTACCCCAAGTCCGCAACCCGTCACGGCGTCACTCACACAATAAAATAACAAAAAAATCCCCAACTATTTTCTGTTTTAGCGGGTGAACAACAAATCTCCAACTACTCTTTGTTTACTCCGCCATTTTACCTTCTCCCTCAAAACCTCATACGGAGTAATTCCTTCATTATTATTTATTTCCAAATCCCTGTTAACAATCATCATAATTCAATCAAGACTAATTATATCAGAGTTGCTACTAATTCTTGTAATGCGGAATGTTTTGATCTCAATTTCGTTGTAATACAGTGTCGATCTCCTTTCTCCTCCAGAGTTCTGGTTTAAAATCCTCCAACAATACCACCATACTGTCAGTTGTGAGTTGTATCACCACCCCTAGTCGGCGGCGCCTCTGCCATTGTGGATTTTCAATTTGGGCTACTTCCAACCATCTCTCCTCTGCCGCTCCTATTTTCGGGTTTAGCTTCTTTTCCTTTCTATTTTTTTTTTTGGATTTTTCTGTTGATTTTGTCATGGATTTTTGTTGTTATTTGGATTTTTCTGTTGATTTTGTGATGGATTTTTTGTTGTTAAATATATTCTGTTGGCCTTGTTAAATAGCATATACCTAGTTTAAAATTGTATTTGACAATCCTATAATTCATTATTCATTTTGTTTTTGACTAAATTATACTATGTCTTGGGGGTTGATTTGTTTTTTTCTTCAAGGAGGGAGCATAGTGAAAAGACAGATGATTTAAGGGCATACTAATGTTTAGTTTGATTGAATTAATTTCTGAGTTTGACCGAATAAGAATTTAGGCAAATTTTTTTTTTTTTGGAATATTGGAGCGTGAAGAAATGTAGGTGGTGGTGGTTCTGTTCATGAGAAGATAGGTTAGGTCAAAACCCCCCTTGGGTTTCTTGTCTTCCTGATTCATGAGGTTTATTTACTTCTCCTTTGCTTTGAAAATATCTAAACGTAGATTGATTAATATGTTTGTTACTTTTGATATATAATTTACAATTTGGACATATGGGATTTAAATTTAAATCATCAATTTCATCAGTCTTATGACTAGACCCACTTAGGGGTGCAAATGAGCCGACCCGGTCAATAAACTACTCGGGCTCGGGCTCGTTTAAAGCTCGTTCATGTTCATTCATTTATTATACGAGCCGAGCTTGAACAACTTTTGAATCTCGCTTAATAAACGAGCTTAAACATGAATATAGGTATGCTCGTTCATTTAAGTTCATGAACAACTCGTTCATTTATGTTCATGAACAACTCGTTCATTTATGTTCGTGAACAAGTTCGTCTAGTTATGTTGTGTATCATATTTTACCATATATACGTTTTTCAAATATAAATAAAAATCATATTTTAACTTTTGAAGTCTATAATAGAATAAAAATATTTTGAAATAAAATTTTAATTGCTAAATTAGTGCTCTTTGACTCTTTCTAAATTATTAGTTTGTTTATCAAATAAAGTAATGTACTTTAATCTTTATTATTAGATATGATTATAATTTGTTAGATTTTCAAGTGGTTTTACTCTAAATCTCGTTTAAGAAAGGTCGTTCATGAAAAAAGCTCGTTTATAAACTCGTCTCGACTAATAAATGAGCCGTTCACGAACAGTTCGCTAACACAAAATCTTTTTAAACGAACCGAGCTTGAACAGATTTTTGAGCTCGGTTAAAAGCTCGGGGCTCAGGCTCGAGCTCGCATAAGTTAAATGAACATGAACATGAACAGCGTAAAGCTCGGCTCGGCTCGTTTGCACCCCTAGACCCACTGCATAAAATTATTGGATACCCCTTAATAACAATTTCACATTTTTTCAGGTTTCTGAACCTTACGAATACTGAAATTACTCAACTGCACAAAAAATGAGCCAAACTATGATCAAGCCTCCAATGTCGATGCCAATACCAAAACAAGCAATACCCAAGTTCCATTACCTGAATCGCTGTTATCCACCACGTAACATAAGGTGCAAAATTGCTTCGATGGTGGATTCTTCATCAGGAATGGAGAATGTGGACTTGTTGGAATCAAAGGAGAAGACAGAGATAAAAGTGGGTCCATACCCAGGAGGAATTGGTCCGCACACGGGAAGGGACCCAAATGTACAGAAACCAAAATGGCTGAGGCAGAAAGCTCCTCAGGGGAAAAAATTTGAGGAGGTGAAGGAGTCTCTTTCTCGCTTGAATCTCCACACTGTTTGTGAAGAAGCCCAGTGCCCCAACATTGGAGAGGTGTTTCTCTTATTTCTGTTTTGGGTCATATTCATTTGATGAATATTTGTGGCTAAGCTTGACTGTATAAATAGTTTTTGAGAAGGATAAGGTTTGGTGATGTATAGGTATCGTTGTGTCTTGTTAAGTGTCTGTTGTTGCATTTGATCATTTATATAATTATACATGTGTGGCATACTAAAAACTTTGATGAATAGTAATCCTAGTATATTTATTTCAAACAGAAAATAAATGTTGTTTAGGGCATGATAAGAGTAAGTTAGAATTACAATACTTAATAAGCTTTTCAATGTGTTTGTTTGCACGGGAAGTATACAGATCATTTACCATCTACCTGGAATTTACATGGCAGTGTTGGAATGGAGGTGGGGATGGAATTGCAACAGCCACGATTATGGTTCTTGGTGATACATGCACTCGCGGTTGCAGATTTTGTGCTGTTAAAACGAGTAGAAACCCTGCACCACCTGATCCAATGGAACCAGAGAATACAGCCAATGCTGTCGTAAGTTGGGGGTATGTATAATGCACGATTTGGTAGATTTCTTCTTATTTTACTCCCCCTCTTCGCTTTCTTTTTGCATTAAAGATGCTTTTTGATTGGTATATAAGCACTAAACATTGTTAGTGTGCCATTTATTAACTGTTTTGAGTTAAAGGTAAACATTTCTCTTCCTAGTTAGTCCCTTTTCTATTTGGAAATCCAAACCTAGAAAGTAAAAACTGTAGAGAGAGATCAGGGAATACCCCCGCAAACTCTAACTAGTTCTAGTTAACATTTATAATTTGAGAAAAGTACATAATATCAATGTTAGACTGACTTAGAATATTAAACTTTCTAATATAGTCTAAGTGTATTCGAATTTCGGATACAGGAAAATATTTGAAGTACTAATATCTATTCTCTGTACGCTTAGTACTCTACTATGCCTAAGAAAGGAAGAATAAGATGATGATTTATCCTCTGAACTTGCTCGTCAATAGTATGTACGGTGCGGTGCACTATTTTTTTTTGTTACAACCTACATGTTCAATATTGTTGGACTTCACCTGCCAATCGGGTTTAGTTGGGTTTTTTGTATGCGTGTGTGAGTCTATGACAAAGTGTAACTATTTGATTATAATTAAAACATTGATGAGAATAGGTCAACCTTTGGGCCATTCGCAAAAAATAAGTCAACATCTTGATTTTCCTGTCAAATAAAAGCAAAATATTCATTCCCAAACAAAACTAAACACATGGTATTACTCCCTCCCGACCCTCAGACTCTAAAAAATAGTCCGTATTTCCTTTTTGGGGTATCCCTTTAAGTGTAACTATTAAGAATCAAGATTCTACTCGACACCACTCTAACCCATATCACTATGCAAACCAACCGCCTCCTTGAGGTTTTGCTTCTTTCAACCTAAAGTTTCAATATGATACTAGCATCAATTAGTAAAGTAGTAGTTGGATATGACCCAAAAAATTGTTAATCAACAAGAAGCAGCATTTTGTCAATAAAAAATTCTGATGCGTTTTTTGGTAGTATTTGAAAAAATCAGCCTTTTTAATGTAATAACGTGTCTGAACAAATTGGATTAGTTAGAATATTAGATGATTTTTTTTTTGTAGACATGTTGATGTGCATAGTGCATTGGTGTTCACTTGGAATTCTGGAATATTGGTTTTCTGGTAAAAATGAAGAATTGAGGCAAGAGAACATAGTGAAGGGTTTGTAACCACTAGCAAGAAGTCAAAGGCGGGAAATTTTAGGGGGAAGTCATGATTTTACTGTTTTAGTTCATTAAATCAAGCAGTTAGTTCCTACTTGGCACCTAATGGCTGAATAATGTCTCGGTAATTGGTTTTAACAAAACTTAGGGTCACTTTGTAAACTCGAGTTTTTTTCCCACCATCTAGAATTTCACAACACCAAGGGTCCGCCACCTAGAATTTCCGAATTCAAATTTGTTTAGTAAGGTCCCCCAGCTCTGTGTCTATAGTTTATACTGCATGATTTCTTAGGTCAAATTAGTGCTTTGCCCTGGATTATTGGAGAATAGGATCATTGGTTATCTATACTTTTGTTAAGAACTTAAGAATATAGCCTATTCTACACTAGTCATTCAGGAAAGCTGGTAATTCTTTGGTTAAGAGTATGCTCTATTTTAGAAAAATTGGTTTCTGATTGCTGATTAAAGTTATATTCTTATCTGAGTGGTAAATGTATCGACTTATAATCTGATATCATTTGGGAATTTATTTTGCAGTGTTGATTACATTGTTTTAACAAGTGTTGATCGGGATGATTTGCCTGATGGTGGAAGCGGCCATTTTGCTCAAACAGTCAAAGCCATGAAGGTAGGTGGTACTTTTTGTGGTATAATTATAAATCATTTTTTTCAGTTTTCTTGTACTCTAGCTGTGTCATTTTACTTTCTTTTCTTTTAAAAAGAGAAAAGATGTTTGACGAGGAAACATTTGATCATGCAGACACTCAAGCCTGAAATCATGGTTGAATGCTTAACTTCTGATTTTAGAGGAGACTTGAAGGCTGTAGATACTCTGGTGCACTCGGGCTTAGATGTTTTTGCTCACAACATTGAAACTGTCAAGCGGCTTCAGCGTATAGTGAGAGATCCTCGGGCAGGGTCAGTTTTTTGTTGTTAGCATCAACATTGTGAAAACTGCCTGTCTTCTAAATGCATATATTTCACATCTTGCAGAATTTAAATGGGTGATCGGGGGGCTTCTTATATGAGTATATAGAGCCTTTGAAATCAATATATTGGGGATCTACGCCGTATATTAACAGATTACGGGTTCGAGGGAACTGGACCCTACAAGTTACAGACCTGCTACAGG
Source organism: Spinacia oleracea (assembly GCF_020520425.1). NCBI lineage: Eukaryota > Viridiplantae > Streptophyta > Magnoliopsida > Caryophyllales > Amaranthaceae > Spinacia > Spinacia oleracea. Next base: position 23,694,300 of record NC_079491.1, on the reverse strand, counting down.
TACAGGAGCCATGGCTTGTCTTGTCCGATTATGTGATAAGACCAAACATGATTTTTTAAGCAGTCAAACTTTGAAAATCTCAGAACTAGAAGGGATCCATGTCTAGGAAAAACCAGTCTCTGCCAGACTGCCACACAGGAGAAGGGTTAGAGATGAGAGCCAGAGAATGAGATCGAGTGCACATTAAACTAGAGACTGAATGAAAGAGAAAGAAGAGGACATAGTTGATAAAAGAACTTTATTATCTTTTGGGCATCAGACAAGTTGTTAATTGAAGTTGTATGAATAACTAACTGCGTAGCAACTTAGACAACTACACTTCTATATTAGCATATGAGTCTCATACTGCATTTAAAGGAAGCATGTATGTTGCTGAATGGTTCATCTATCCCAACGATCTGACCTTTGGCCTTGTTTGTCTTCCTGGTTACTTAACAGTTCAAATTAGGGAGTTTTCACCATGTACTTGTATACTCTCTGGTAATGCACTTTATATGGAACATGCCATGGCCCACAGGAAAACACGACTTTAGTTTTATTGGGTGGGTACACCAGGGAGTTTAAATGTCATGAAAAATCAATGATGTTCTATAGCCAACTTTGAAGGATGTTCTGCACTTTTGCTGGATTCAGATTAATGGGGTTCTTATAACCAACCAACTTTAGAACTTGCCTCTTCTAGGAGAGCAAGACATTGTGGCCTTCTGAATCTACTTCGTGAATTGTTGTGATTCCTAACAGCAACTTCTCTGTATCTTAAACATTGAAAAGTTACCCTATTCCAACATGCAGTTTGGGATGGGATGTTAATGTTCAAGACACATATATACAGTGCGATAGTGATTCTAGTCGCTGATGCAGGTATGAGCAGAGCATGTCTGTACTGAAGCATGCAAAAAATACCAAGCGTGGGATGATTACAAAAACTTCTATCATGCTAGGGCTTGGGGAAACAGATGATGAATTGATGGAAGCCATGACTGATCTTCGGGCTATTGATGTTGATATTCTAACACTTGGACAGTATTTACAGGTCTAACTTTATCTTGACCCCCAATCCACCAAACCCTTTCTTTTTGTGAGGGGAGGGGATTATTGAGATTTTATTTTCTATTCTGATTCAATTCATGAAGGACTTCAGCTTAAGGAACTAGTAATTAGATCAAACTAACCCCAAACTCTTTATTTTTTGTCTTCTTGCAGCCAACACCATTGCACCTCACAGTAAAAGAGTATGTTACTCCTGAAAAATTTGCTTTCTGGAAGGAGTATGGAGAAGCTATAGGTTTTCGCTATGTTGCCAGTGGACCTCTCGTAAGCACATGCCCTTCTTTATTTGAATATTAAGATGATACTTCTTAGTTGTGTTTCATGTATGGCTAAAAAACCCCCCAAAGAGTGGACTGTTAAATTAGCAAATCAGCACTGGTCAAGCTAGTCACACGCCTCTACAACTACATTGAACTTTTCTGAACGTCCTTTGAAGCTCAAAACAATCATGTTTCCATCATTATACTTCATTACTTACATTTCCTATGTAACAAAAGGAAAAAAAAAATCAAAATTGCTTACAATTCCTAGGTCAAACATGCTTCATCCAGTGGTGTAATTGTAAGTACTTATATGGTCTGACCTATTTATCTTGTTACTCTGCTGATACTGTGTTATGTGGAAATTATTACTGAGTAAATGGATTTTGCTTTTCTTTCCGCCTTTGTAGGTACGTTCGTCATACCGAGCTGGAGAGCTCTTTGTGCAGACTATGGTGAAGGAAAGAACTAAAGGCACCTCAGGCTCAGAGTTATAGCTCATACGCTCAAGTTAGGAGTCACCCATATTCAGCTGGTTTTCTCATAGATGTTTCAAGTGTTATTACATCATACGCCACTATAATTAGAATTTATTGTATTTTTTTTATGTAGTTATAGTTATTCATTTGGTTACTTATGTTCTTATTTGTTGTAATAGATTTGTTGAATAGTCCACTTCAAGTAAATTATATGGAGGGTTATTTCCTGTAGTACTACTTGCAAGTTTAATAAATTCTACTAGGGGATAGTGCAAGGACACCACAGAAGGTTACACTATCACCTTGCGCTTATCTTGATGATTGTGATACTTTAGATGCAATGAGTATTCTTCATAAAATTAAACGGCTAAAACAATTTGAATGGATCGGAAGCAGTCTTTAGTTAAACATTTCGATCACTTGATCTTACTGAATTATGTGTAATTAACCTGAATTGCTTTTACTAAACAACCACATGACCTATATCTTTCATTATGGGTTTGTGATTAATGACATTACGAAGAGTAAGGAAGAGAGAGATTGATTTCTATCTATGTGTCACTCGCTTGTGTATGCTTTGAATATATTAGATGACCATTTTTTTGGAGTAGGGACTTTATAAATGCATCTAAAAAAAGTAAAAGTATATTCTCTCCCTCTATTATATGTTGTCCCTAAACTTATACTCCATATATTCCGTCTTGTTTTTACTCGGCCTAAAACCTCGAGATTCCAATGTTTGTCCCCAAAACTCCAACTTACTTTCCAATCATTTTTTGGTTTCATCAATCAACCCAATATCATCTGCAAAAAGACAGGGGCTAAGTGCGGGACCTTGATGCACTCCAATCGTAATGGGGAATTCTTCAGTCTTACCAACACTAGTTCGCACACTCGTGCTAACTCCATCATACATGTCCTTGATGATATCAACATACTTCCTCGGAATTCCTTTCCTACTTAATGCCCACCAAAGAATTTCCCTCGGTTCCATCCATCTTATTTTATTATATTCACCCATCTTTTTACACATTCTTTCTCTTTTGTCTTAGTACAAATAGTAAATATTGAGATCGTTACGAAACTGAGGTATTATTATAATAGATAGTGTGAGTATTCTAATGTGCGAGATGTGTATTGAAGTCAAAATAAAACAAAGTATATATATGATTAATTAAACCTATAACTGAATTATTAAGGATAAAATTGGATTGTCCATTGCAAAATTATATGACGATTAACTTAAACTAAACAAAGCACATAAACTTAACGAAAAATATATGTCCTTTGAAATTGTAAAATGTGTTTTAAATTGAAAAAAAATGTGCTTTTAATCCGGTCATATACAAACAATTGAACCTTCTAATTTGTGAGGTGAATGGATAAACATGTAGAGGGGGGGTCATTAGTTAGAGCATAATAGGACAGATGTGAAATTTTAAGACCTTTTGTGGAAAATTAAGGCGTTATTTAACAATTCACAAAAATAAAAAGAAGATGAAGTATCAAGTAACATAGAACACGAGGTAGGCTACGACGCTGTCCATCAGCGGATTTTTACCCCATACCCACCCCCTACAAAAAAAGTAAAAGAAAAGAAATTGGAAAAGATGGTCCACCCTTAAATAAATGTGTAAAAATGTTGCTAACTTGTTATATATTGTCAACGGTAATATAAGTATTATCATTGTTGTATATGTACTGTAATTGTCGTATTAAAATACTGTCAATCACCCAAAAAAAGGAAATGAAATGAAATAGAAAAAGTAAAGGGACTACTTAAATGTATAGTAAAAGTGTTGCATATTAAATGAATGAGTAAAAGTATGTATACACAATGTTATATAAGTATTATCATCGTTTGTATAAATACTGTCATTATTGTATTAAAATACTATCATTGTTGTATAATTATTGTCATTGTTGCGGATACTTAATACTTTGTTTTTTATTCGAAATCTCACTTATCAGATTCCATGGATTTGACTTTTTACGCAATAAAAAATAGTATTTTACCCCTAAGAGCATCCACAATAGTAAGCTAATTTGACAATTAGCTTATTATGCCACATAAGATTTCAAGCTATTTTATTGTCTAGCTAATTTGTGCCCCAATGGCTATCAACTAGCTTGTTATTTAAATTTATTCCACTTGTCCACTTGTCAATTAATTATTTGGCAATTTTAAGAGCTAACAAGCTAATTTGCTTGGCAAAGCTAATTTGTTATTTTCATTCCAATGGTCTAGCTATTAGCTTGAAACTTTTATAAATTTCAAGCTAGTTCCTAACTACAACCATTGGAGATGCTCTAAATATGGGGTAAAAACCCGCTAGTAGACAACGGATCTAAGGGCAAAAACCCGCTGGTAGACAACGGTGTAGCATTCCTCCATAGAACACAGCAGAAATAGCAAAGGACAACAACAGTTGGTATGAGTTGGCCAGATTATTACAATTTCATCATGTGCCGCAACAAATTCACTACTCCAACCGCACGTGCGGCATCTTTACACAAAACAATGTCCACCAAAATGAATAGAAACCCGAAACCCATCCCCACAAATCTTGGAAAAATCTTTAAATTCACCATTCTCCTCGCTTTAAACGACGTAGCTTCGAATATTTATCACTCCAATCCAACTTAATTAAAAAAAATTAAGAATAAATTTACAAAGACCTCAAAATCCTAAAACCCTAATCATTTATATACCCACCGCTTTCTCTCTCTCTCCGCAACCTTCGTGCTCTTCGTCTGCCTTTGCGCACTTCCTTTTCCGCCATTAAAGTCCTACACTCATTTTCTCTCTCCTCTAAACCCCTAGAGCCTTTGTAGCTCTAGGGTTTAGATTTTTTCCGATAATTTTCTCAATTTTTATTTTTTTTATTTTTTTATTTTATCAATTTTTTTCCGGATTGAGTTCAGCTTGGTGGTACTGTACTATTGCATTTCCGATTTTTCGATCATTTTTTTTTGGTAGGGGTTTTTGAGGATTGAATTATGGATCTTCCGAGCCTGGCTCTGATTCTTCGTGCTGCTCTTAGTCCTAATCCCGATGAACGCAAAGCTGCTGAAGATAGCCTTAATCAGGTTAACCATTTTTGTTTGAATTGTTGGAATTTTTGATCATTTTATTTTTCGTTGTTTGATCATGAGCTGGATTTTATTTGTCTAATCGCGCCACTTCTGGTGATCCGATTGTTGAATTTATTCATTTCTGTAGCTTGATCATATGCTATTTGACTGTAATCTAGGTTTTTTTTTGTAATGTTGTTTGCAATTTCGCATATTAAACAGTGTGATTTGATTGGTGTTTTGTGGTACTTTTATATGATGGCAGATTCAATTTACGCCCCAGCATACGGTCCGGCTATTACAGATTATAGTCGATGGGAATTGCGATATGGCAGTGAGGCAGGTTGCCAGTATTCATTTCAAGAACTTTATTGCTAAAAATTGGTCGCCTCATGACCCTGGTTCGTTACCTTTCATGTGTTGTTTGGAACTTTGACTTGAATTTTTGTAGACTGTCCGCACCATATTTATAATGTATGCTATTTATGTGGTTTTGATATTTAGAGGAGCATTCGAAGATCTCACCAGCTGATAAAGCCTTAGTGAGGGAGAATATCCTTGTGTTTGTGGTTCAAGTTCCACCTCTTTTAAGGTATGGTGCTTGTCATGCTATTATTTTAATTTTAATTTTAATGTGAACCCGAAACTCCATCATTTGATGTTGTTGTGGTTGCCATTTGCAGAGTGCAATTGGGTGAGTGCCTCAAAACAATTATTCATGCTGATTACCCCGAGCAATGGCCTGGCCTTCTTCATTGGGTGAAGCATAATTTGCAAGATCAACAGATCTATGGTGCTCTGTTTGTTTTGCGGATTCTTGCTAGAAAATATGAGTAAGTACATTATTTCTTTATCCTGACATATGCTTGTAATAGTGGGTCGGTTATGTTATGGTAATTGTCTAGTTAGTTCCAAACCATCTTCTCAATTATTATGTATAACTGTAGGTATCGTGGTGATAAACATAGTGAATAGTAATCTATGTTGTTTTATCTTTTTAATCCCGGCTTGTTCTTTTCTAGTCTTTTGGAATCCTTGGTTTTACCTTTTATTTCATTCAAACTGCATTGTGGTAATAAAGTAGTTATCTTACCACTTCTAAGGAAGTTTAGCTTCTCATTAAATAGATGAGATTCTCCTAAAGATAATAAATTTTCTGAGGAAGTTCTGCTTCCCATTAGGTAGACGAAGTTACCTATCTATCCCTCTACTGTATAGTCAGAGGGCGAAGGAGGGAGGAAGGGGGAAGAGAGGGCCAGCCTGCATTGGTGACCTTTACGTAGGTTGGAGTCATCAGTTATCACCATGGAAATTTTATTTTATGGAGGGAGGGGTCAGCCTGCATCTGTGACCTTTACGTAGGTTGGAGTCATCAGTTATCACCAAGGAATTTTTATTTTATTGTACGAGAGTAGTCTAAAGGATAAACCATGAGGAAGGAAGCACCTAACATAACTAGCAGTTACACCATTGGAATCATCTTTAGCTCCATTGACCTTCTTACTTGGGTTTTATGTGTTTGCAGAAATCTTTTTTTCTTTTTATTTTACCAATTTGTCAACTTTTCAGTCCAAGGAATGTAGGCTTTATCTGGTCCATTAGTTAAGCAATAAGTGGTTTCCCCCCTGCTGTTGTATTTTTTGCAGGTTCAAGTCAGATGATGAGAGGACACCTGTGCATCAAATTGTCGAGGAGACGTTTCCTCCTTTGCTCAATATATTCAACAAGCTTGTCCAGATTCCCAATCCTTCAATTGATGTGGCAGAACTCATAAAGCTTATATGTAAAATATTTTGGTCATCTATCTATGTATGTTTCCTGCTCTGAGAAGGATAGCATTCCTTTGGTCATCTACCATGTGTTTTCTGTTGGACCTTCTTGTTCTGTTCCTTTTTGTTGTTGTGGATGACATGTTTTCTTGTCTTATATCAATTAAGATTTCAATATCATCAACTTTCATTTGGAATTCACAAGAGTTTACTTGTTGCCTTCTCAGTTGGAGATACCCAAACAGCTTTTTGAACCCAGTTTGTTCAATGCTTGGATGCTCCTTTTCTTAAACATTTTAGAGCGGCCTGTTCCAATAGAAGGCCAGCCTGCTGATCCTGATCAAAGAAAATCCTGGGGTTGGTGGAAGGTAAAAAAATGGACAGTTCACATCTTGAATCGGCTGTACACAAGGTCAGTGTGTATGTTATTTGCATACTCGTTTGTCTTAGACAGTTTTGGAAATAGTTGCCTACTTTGGTGTCCATACAAGCAGGCATTTGATTTGTAGAATTAATGATTTTTGTGTAATTTGATGTCAACAGATTCGGAGATATGAGACTCCAAAACCCTGAGAACAAGGCTTTCGCCTTGATGTTTCAGAAGAATTATGCAGGGAAGATTTTGGAGTGCCATTTGAATCTGTTAAACGTGATCCGTGCTGGTGGCTACTTACCTGACAGAGTTATCAATCTTGTTCTCCAATATCTAAGCAACAGGTTTGTGTAGTCTTTTTGTCATGTCAATTTAAAATATTTGAGAAGGTTCCTGCTTACATAATTATTATTCCTTTGATGCCAATATATATAGTTGAGTTGTCCTTCCTACACCTATTTTAGTGTTGTTGACAAACTGAGTTTATTAACAATGTAAATACTGTCACTGAACTAAGCTTGAGATGTGAGCTGGTGGGGTGGTACAGTTGGTAAGATGGTGTGGTCCCATATTTTGTTATAACTTATTATTCCATTTGATTGCTGGAAACAAGTACTCTAGGCCTGTCTGTTAGTTATCTGTGACAAAAGTTTCAGTCAGGAATCTAGGTTTTCATGTTTACTGTTTATGTAATTATTCAATGTTGGGCTTGGAGAGAAGGGGAAGAGTGGTTACACGGTATTGTTTCATATGTTGATATGAGGATGGGTTTAGATCTCCCTTTGCTTATCAAATCTCAACCCATTCTAATTGGGCCAAGTGGATGAAATGTGACTTACACACTAGCTATAAGGAGTCAACCAAGGGGAGTCACTTGCTTTTGGATTGAACTCAAGGGAAGCAAGTTTAGCTGCGGAAATAAGGTTGAAATAATCTTTTGATGGAGACTATTGATTTGTTCGAGTAGGACATGTGTCTTGAAAATGTTGTAGCTATCTATATATTTTGATGTGATGGTTGAAATCTGACCCCCCCCCCCCCCCAACCTCTCTGCAATTGCAGGGGTAAGGTTGCGTACATCCGACTCCCCCTTACCCCGCTTCTTGCGGGAGCCTCTTTGAGGCAATGGGGTAATGATAATGTTAATGGTGATGAATGGTTGAAGTCTGAGAAAGAACATGTATATCTGTGAAATGATGGTGTAAATCTGAGGCAGAATTTGCAATTTTACTTTGCTGGCTACTACAGCCAGAAATCTACAGCCTTTTCTATAAATATAACGATTATTCGAACTGTTAATTTCTTTGTGGCAGTGTCTCAAAGTCCAGTATGTATCAACTGTTGCAACCACGACTCGATGTTCTCCTTTTTGAAATAATTTTCCCCCTGATGTGCTTTAACGACAACGATCAAAGGCTTTGGGATGAGGACCCTCATGAGTATGTAAGAAAAGGCTATGGTGAGTTGTATGGGTTTTCTGCAGTTCTAGAAAGCCTGTTTTCCATTTTAAAGTAATTTCAATTTCATTTATTGGTGGTTGCCGAAATTAGATGAATTTATGTATTTTTTATGCTGAGCAGATATTATAGAGGATCTATATAGTCCAAGGACTGCAGCGATGGACTTTGTCAGCGAGTTGGTCAGAAAACGTGGAAAAGAAAACCTGCAGAAGTTCATTCAGTTTGTTGTTGAGATTCTAAAGAGGTATACTTTTCGTTCCTTTTTGTTTTCTTGGGTTCAACACTTCAACATATGCTCTGTTTGCTGGTTATATTTATTGTATAGTTGTTCTCATAATCCTACCACCTCTAGGTATGATGACTACCCATTGGAACACAAACCCTATCGGCAGAAAGATGGTGCTCTTCTTGCTATTGGTGCTCTTTGTGATAAGTTAAAACAAACTGCACCATACAAATCTGAGTTGGAGCGCATGTTAGTGCAATACGTATTTTCTGAGTTTAATAGCCCTGCTGGTCACCTAAGAGCCAAGGTTTGCCGATTTTTTCTTCATTCTTCCTTGTGCGATGTAGTTGTTTTTTTTGTTACCGACACTTTTATTTTTTCCAAGGGACAGTGTAAAGGCGTTACACACTGATTACTTTCTCCTCTCAGTCCTTTACGTGCTTTGTACTATAATTTTCATCTTTTATTTTATTTTTCTTCTTGTATGGCTCAAGCTATTGGTCATCATCCCCTGGGGATGGGGGTGTTATGCTCAGTGTACCTTTCCTTTATTTTTTTTAACTAACATAAACTAATCCACATTTGATTAAAGGTCATTTGGAGAAGAATTGGACCATTATTATCCTACTCTATACACAGTATATACTTCTTCACCATGCCACTAGGTATTCTATTAGTTAGAGACGGAGGGGTTGGACATGTTGTAACTTGTAAGTTTAACAAACTAAATTTGGAGAGTGGACTGTAATTGTGGGAAAATCTAAAATAGAAATGTTGTCTATTAGTTAGAGCCGGAGGTTGTAGTATCTTTTTTCCTGGTTTATATTTGAGTTGTAATGTTCCAACCATGTTGCTTTTCATGGTGTCACAAATTTTCAAATTTATTTATTTTTCTCTTTGTCATGTAATATCAGGCGGCATGGGTTGCTGGCCAATATGCGCACATTAACTTCTCTGACCAGAACAATTTCCGAAAAGCACTTCACAGTGTGGTGGCTGGGCTGCGTGATCCAGAGCTTCCTGTTCGTGTTGATTCAGTCTTTGCACTGCGTTCTTTTGTTGAAGCTTGCAAAGGTTCCTGTTACCGAGTTCTTGAAAACTGTTTTCTAAATCCGTGTTTGTTTTTGTTTTGTATCATATCAAGAACTATCTTTCTTATTTAAATTCAATTTGTTGGCAGATTTGGGAGAGATACGACCCATTCTTCCACAACTACTTGATGGTATGTAAATTAGATACCTGGTTCAATTTGCCAATATTGTTCTTGTGCATTTTCTTCTCATAAGCTTTTATTCTCCCAGAATTTTTCAAACTGATGAATGAGGTTGAAAACGAAGACCTTGTATTCACCCTGGAGACTATTGTTGACAAGTTTGGGGAAGAGATGGCACCCTATGCTTTTGGATTATGCCAGAATTTGGTAATGAGTTTCTTAATATGCTTTGATAGTCATGTAGTCAAGTGTAATAGTTGGTCAGTGTCCATGATACTTCCTCCTTGCTTGATCAGGCTGCTGCATTCTGGAAGTGTATGAGTACTGCTGAAGCTGATGAAGAGGGTGATGATCCAGGTGGTGCATTGGCGGCTGTTGGTTGTTTACGAGCTATTAGCACAATTCTTGAATCCGTCAGCAGGCTTCCTCATCTCTTTTCCCAAATTGAGCCTACCCTTCTGCCTATAATGCGGAGGATGTTGACTACTGATGGCCAAGGTATGCCTTTCGTTGAGTTTCGCTGAATTTGTTTCATTCATGCTTTTACATTTATTTAATTTTTGGGTTAGGGAAGGGGAGGGTGGATGTATGTTTTTTTTAAATGAGTGATCTTATGATCCATCTGCAAATTATCAGTAGAACTGTAGAAGACTATAAATCCTCATTATTCGATGAACTAGCCGTTTGATCCCATACACACACTATCAAGGAGTACCGGATTATGGGCAAAATAGATACAAACACAAGCTGTGCATACTGTAGAAGGATCCTTTTATTTTTTTGAGGATACGGTGAGTGATGTTTGAAACAAATGTATATTTTCCCAAATTTTTAATACTAAGTATAGTGTTTTTTTTCTCCAAGTAAAACGTTCAGAATATTTCGAACTTTTAAGATACCCTATTTACTTGTGTAACATATAAAGAGCTTGGATGCTCCATTTCCATTTCTTAATAGGCTTCCCAACACTTTTGGCATATAGTTTTTGTAGACTCACTGAAAAACAAAATTAGTGGTAGTTTATTCTTTCAAATGGAGGAGAGAGAAATTGAAGACCACATAAGGAATGAAAGGGAGTTGAGAACTCTTTTTTAGTGAAAGGATTTTTTTTATTGGTGGATCCATACCAAGGAATAAAATGGGACTTTTATTTGAGATTGACCAAAATGGAAATAGTAGGGACTATCAATTCGATGGAGGGAGTATATTTAGTTGTCTCTTTCGATCTTAGTTCCCGTCTTCCCGAGCTATACGTATACCTTTCAGCATTTACTGTACTATGAAGAGCACACGATATGAGTAACCTGAGGTATAAAGAAGCAACTACCAATTCCTTCTAAACTAATGTCTTGGGAAATTGTTGTTTTTACTCCTTACAGCAGGTGTGCTGATGTAGCAAAATTTTGAGTTGAATTCTTTCGAGTAAATTTGTTATGGTCTATGATTCTGTTTACGGTATACAATACCGTGGGGCCAACTTCTGTGGGAGATGGAAGACTGCAAAAAATGAAAACATTGCAAGGGGGGGGGGGGGGGTGTTTGGGTTTGTCAGTTTCAGAAAGGGGAAAGTTTGTTTTGGCTTTTCCAGTTTCTAATAGGGGAAAGATTTTATCAGTTTGAAAAACAAACATAAGAGTATTTGACAAGTGTTCATCACAAGTGTGTTACTTGAGCACATCATCCAAAATCATATTTAATGAACTCAAAGATTGAAGCATCCAATGCAAGGACAGTGAAGGTTCTTTTCCGATGGTTTGCAGATATTGTTTATGTGCAGTACCACTTTGGTTTCCGGATGCCAGCTTGGATTGATCTGGTATACATATGAATTGATCTTAAGGGCAGGGATCAACTTCTCGAAATGTAGCCTAGTGATGGAATATTGATCAAAATTTTATAGAATCTGCCTATTTAATAGGGGTGTAATGGATAGCTTGCAGGCATGGTGTTTTATGTTGTAAATTAGTTACCTGTCTGAGTTAAAAAAAATTTATCTGTTGCAATCTGTCTGGAATTGTTTAAGCATTTTCCAATTTCTGATTTTCTGCTCTGTCTTTGCAGAGGTCTTCGAAGAAGTTTTGGAGATTGTGTCCTATATGACATTCTTTTCTCCTACAATTTCTCTGGATATGTGGAGTCTTTGGCCTTTGATGATGGAGGCACTGTCAGATTGGGCTATTGATTTTTTTCCAAGTAAGTAGTCTGCCTCTCTATTCACACCCTTTTAGCTTGTTTAGAAGTATCTCTCCTTTAAAGGGTCAACGGAAGAACATGTCATTACCGTTTGTCTCACAACTTAACCAGCATAATAGAATCGGAAGACTAGTCCAATATGCTTGAGTTTAGAGTTAAATTTCCGGTGATAAATAATCTGTGTTGTTTGTTATTTTCTCTATCCTTTTTTTATTCAACCCTGCTATTTCCTTACCGAAAGTGGTGGTGGTGGTGGGGGGGGGGGGGGGGGGGTAGACGTACGCCTCAAGGCTCATGCGATCCTAACTATTCATTGAGATGGTGGCTTTGAGGTTCTTTTGACTTTAGTTTGATTATATGAGATAGGTCAGCACTCAGGAACAAAGTCATTCACTTGTTAAAAATATGGTTGGATGGTGGATTAGCCCTTGCAGAACTGTAGTATCCACGCATGGAACCCCCGGCCCAGCACTTTCTAGAAGTCACCTGACAAGCGTTTCAATGTGAAACGATACAAGAACGTTTTTTTGGGGCCTTACAATTAATTAAACTCCTTGAAGGGATCAATATAGGGAATGTGATATATATTATAAGAAATAGCTTGTCTTAGGAATTCAGATTCTGTTGCAAACTTGCCAAGGTCAATGAAGATAATAAGGTATAAGAACATGTCTGTGGGCCTTATGTTCCTTCAGAAAACTTGGCTTGGCGGTTGGCGGTTGGCCTTACTGTACTAAATTACTTATGCCTTGGCGGTTGTCTGCGTCTTGAAAATCAAATCACCTTAATCCTGGTTGTGCTGTGGTTGCACTTTGTTGATTGAATTTACTGCCTGTGATCTATTGTAGGCTGACTTTCTTGGGCTGCGGCAAACTATTTAGATTTAGGTTGCCACTGTCTAGGTTTCCTAAAAAAATACGTCCTTTGCAAGGATGCTCTTGAGCCTGTTGCTGGATGAATACTACTAAATATAATTTGTAATTATGTCTAGTATCAGACATTTTGTTCCCAAGGCTTGTTGATTAAGAAGCAGAGCTAAGAGAGATGTCAAATTTTGGGACTACTGAAGGATGTAAAGTTGGACAGCAAGTTCAAATAGTAGGAGACATCATCTATATATTTTTAATACATTGCCTTTCCTCCCTGTGATTTGAATTTCAGTTCTATTATCGATGAATTTTATTAGAAAAAAGATTTGAGAAATTAGAAGTTACTATATTTGACAGGAATAATTTTCATCCAGTTTGTGGATTTGTGCTTTCCCTAAAATACATAATTGATTATCTTGGTTAAAATCACCTTGTGGTTTTCTCAAGTGGCGCTGAGGAGGCTGCTGGTTTATCTTGGGCTTCTGTAGTTTTCCTTTCACTGTTCTAGGAACAGGCATGCTTTATTTTTTGACAACTTATTAAAATTTCGGTGATTTAATTAGAGGTGTTAGTAATTCTTTTTGCAATGGATGATTTGATGCAGACATCTTGGTACCACTGGACAATTATATTTCCCGCAGCACTGCTCATTTTCTAACTTGCAAAGATCCAGACTACCAACAAAGTCTATGGAAAATGATTTCCTGTGTAAGTTTCTAATTCCCAACAAATTGTCACTTTGATCTAAGCTAATGAAAGAGCCATTATTTGTTGATTTGAAATTATTCATTTCTTCACCTTCCATATGAAGTCATCAAATCATCCTTGTTATGCTTTATATATGCACCATTTTTGTGCTGGTAGCTGATGGTTGAATGATTTTGTTTACAGATAATGGCTGATAACAATCTTGAAGATGGCGATATTGAGCCTGCGCCAAAGCTCATTGAAGTCGTATTCCAAAATTGCAAGGGCCAAGTTGACCAATGGATCGAGCCTTACTTAAGGATCACTGTTGAGCGACTGCGTAGAGCTGAGAAACCATATTTCAAATGCCTTCTGATGCAAGTGGTATGCTAGTAGCTTCTAACCGTTTATTTGCTTCGCTATTAGTCTACACTCTGCACCATAGTCCATAGACTACTTTCTTGTATGGAAGTTTAGAAACCGTTTGTAAATCATGCCTCATTCAGTTAGGAAAAAACCAATACTATCTGCTTTTTGTCTTCTTATATAAGCATGTCTGAAGTTGCAAAGTGTTCAAATTGTATATTGTGGATGAGCTCACCATTTTGCTTGATATATGTGCTCCCCATTTTGTCTGGGCTTTGCTGCTACAATTTACTTCTAATCTTGAAATTCTATGTTCATTCTTCCTGCAGATTGCTAATGCCCTTTATTACAATCCAAGTTTAGCATTGAGTGTGTTGCATCAGTTAGGTGTCTCCGCAGAGATATTCACTCTTTGGTTCCAAATGATACAGCAAGTGAAAAGAAGCGGTGTGCGTACTAACTTTAAAAGGTAGTTTTTCCTTCTCAATTGTATTCCATCCAAATTTATTTTGCTTTTGACTTGGGAGCAAAAGTTATCTAGGTGTCATTTTTTTTGGAATCTGTGTTGAGGACTAGAATGATATCTATTTCATTTTGTAGGGAGCATGATAAGAAAGTGTGCTGTCTGGGATTGACGTCGCTGTTGTCACTTCCTGCTGACCAACTACCAGTGGAAGCCCTAGGACGTGTTTTCAGGGTTACACTTGAGCTGCTTGCTGCGTACAAGGAGCAGGTTGCAGGTATGTCTGCTCTCATGTTTTCGTACTTCGCATGTTTGGTTCAGAAAGATGTGAAATCTCTGTTGCTCGTTTGATCATTTTGATACACTAGGCGCACGATCCCCCAAGGTATACAAAATTATTTTTGTAAAAATGTTACTTAAAAGCTAGGAACTTACAATTTATGGTAAATGCTAGAAATGATATGTTAAAGTTAGATGTTCGATTTACATGTAACAGGAAATAGAAACCATATGCGTTTTAATTGATAGTTGGAAGGTACAATGTATAGGAAATTATACCCATTTTGTATAGCAATGGAAGGGTGAAATCGTAAATGCTCTATTGTTAAGATTAAGACAATAAAACAAAGAAGGAAGTGAGGGGCATGCACGTAAATGCACTATTGGGTGAATAGTAATCAAAGTATGAAGCTTTATAAGTGTTAGGATTATATTATTTTGTTTGGGTGTATACAGCAATTAATTATAATTTTATTTTATTTGTTATTCATGTGACAGAAGCTGCAAAGGAGGATGAGGCTGAAGATGATGATGAGATGGATGGTTTTGATTCAGACGGTGAAGATGAAGGTGAGGGCTCTGACAAAGAAATGGGAGTTGATGAGGATGAAGGGGATGATGCTGATAGCAATCATCTGAGTCGATTAGCCGCACGGGTGAGTGATTGTTGTTGATCTTTAAATAGTTTATGTTATGGAATAACTAGACAGTCATTTTGTGCTTACGGTAAGTAATAGCCGGATGCTCAGAGATCCTTATATTGCATGCTTTCGAAGCTAGATACTTCCTCCTGTTTTATTAGTTGACACGTTTTGACTTTTGACACTATTCACATACATTAATTTGACTATCTTTTGTGAATTATACTCGAGATAAAATATAGCCATGTGGTATCTTGTTAGATTCGTGTCATTACATATTTTCAAAATATCAATTTTGTTAGATTCATGTCATTACGTATTTTCAAGATACTCTGTACTATTATTGATTGAAGTTTTGCGTTGGCAAACGTGATAAAATAAACGTGTCAACTAAGAATGGAGAAAGTATCATTAATAAAAAAATGTGGTTTTTGCAATATGTTTAGAAATTTTGTTACCAACAGAGAGCAGTTCAACACAAGATTGCTTTGAAAGTGTTACGAAAAACCTTTTGATTCCGTGAACACACTTGTCAAGAAAAAAAGTTATTGATTCTGCTGCATAACGTTGGTGGTTCCCTTGAGAACTTAAAACTCATATGTAGCTATTCACCTATTCCCACCACATATAGAGAAACAACCTATATTTAATAATTTGAGCTACATATCCTGAAGTTCAAAGTAGTGCTTAGTTGCTCTTGTGGAGTATTTGAGTTCTCAAGGGGACTTTACACTACTCCAATGCCCGTCAACATGCTTGTATTAGTGCATGCTTTTCCGTTCTTTTTTAGTTGACACACTTTCTTTTGGCATACATATTAAGAAAATGTGATAAAGGAAGGTAATAGACAATAATATCCCTATCCACTAACACACTAACGTACCCACATATTTATGTAAGGGTGAAAAAGTGATATTACATTACAAAACTTGCCAAAATAAGAAGTGTGTCAACTAAAACAAACTTTCCTTCTAAAAAAGAATGGCGGGAGTAAGATTGGAAGCACGTATAGATTTTTCTTTCCAATGTATAAGAAGAAATGCTGTATATTTTCTCTATATGCTTTATTCAGACCATTTTCTGTTGAGCAGCATAGCCTGCCTTGTTGTGGGTGTAGTAGGATTACCTTGTGTAATGATATTTTGCAGTTATAGAGAAAATCTTCTGCCTAGTGGTGTTTATTTGTCTTTTCCCTTTTTATGCAATTGACCTGGATTTTCTTGTTTCGTTTTGTGTTCTTGTTCTGTATATATTTTACCAAACAGGAGATGAGGTATGGTAATTTTGTATATTTGTAGCATGAAAGTATTGCAATCGTTTTTCTGCACAGGGTTTTGTTCCATTTTGTTTCTATTGTGTTATTTCTGTGGTTGGATGGTGGATATTTGATTGATATTAATTTTGCACGTGCAGGCTAAAGCTTTCAGACCTACTGACGAGGATGATGACGAATCTGATGATGATTACAGTGATGATGAAGAATTGCAATCTCCAATTGATGAGGTTGATCCTTTCATATTGTTTGTTGATACAGTCAAAGGTCAGTGGACACATTTTAATCAATTATTCTTTCATGCTTAGTTTATATAGTTATCTTTGTCACTGACTTTTGAATTAATTGATTGTTGAAGTCATGCAAGCTTCCGATCCATTAAGGTTCCAAAATTTAAGTCAAACTCTTGAATTCCAATATCAAGCACTGGCCAACGGAGTTGCCCAGCATGCTGACCAAAGACGGGTGGAGATTGAGAAGGAGAAAATGGAAAAGGCAGCAGCTGCTTCCTCATGATTTCATTATTGTGGGTAAGCAAACAAGTGTTACACACTTACACTTACACCACACCACTTGGTTTTCTTTAAGAATTTCCGATTGTCCATTTGTGATGCAACCAGTATCCAAGATTGTGGCAGTAAAGAAGTTGAAGGGGTATTTGTCTGGAAAGAGATTGAGAAAGTTGGAAGGGTCTCGGTCTCACACATTACCCCTAGGATAACTTCCTGGTCGAAAGATGCCTGGTGTTGTCTTGCATGAGCTACAAATGTCTACTTCTCTTGGTTTGCAACATCCCTTTCGGGGTTTGTAGGGTTTAGGAAACATATGATCTACTTTTATGGATAGAAGTGGAGATATGCGTGCAGGGTGTATAATACGCATTCTTTATGTATTTATTTAGGCATCACCTAGGGTGTCCAAGGTTGTATTCACAATTTTGTGTCTAGTATTGGTCCTTTTTATGCATTCTCAACTATATTGGTTGGTTGGGCCTTTTTTTCATCTTTCTTGTGAGGGATGGGTTTCAATTTTGGCTACGATGCAGCAGGTTAAGGTGACTTGCTGGTCTATGTAAGACTTGTTGATTATTTTTTTGTATCATACCCATATACGCTTAAGAGTTAAATTTTGCGGCGTTACATCCCTCTAATGTGTCTCTGTAAATATTGATTCATGCCTTTGTTGTGGAAAGTTAATTGCCATTGTATTGTTGTCGCTGTACTCGACTCGAGGGCTGTTGTTTAAGCATTTCACAACTTTAACTTAAACTTAAACTTCCAATTGAATCTGTAGTTCCATAATCGGTTTAGCTATCCACATTGATGTTAGGCATTTGCCATCTGTTACTGCTATCAATTCGATTATTCATCTAATCGTACATTTTAATCTCTTTACTACAACTTCTGGAATCCTGGTACGGATTGTGAAATTCCGATTCTCAAATCCAGGAAGAGAGCTTCAATTGAGTTGTAAAATAATGGAGATTTGATTTGATAGGAATCATTTATATATTGATCTTGGAGATTATAAGTTATGGAATCCAGATTAGATCAATACGAGATCACGGAGCAGATTGGTTGATGCTTTCGGAGCCAAATGCTACAATTCTAGATAGCATGATACCACAGTAGAGAGAGAGAAAGTGTAAGCGTCATAAGAAAGCTACTCCGTATGAACTAAATAATTAACAATTCCACTTGCATGGACCCGGTCCACCATAAGATTACCATGGACCAGGGTAATTAGGTAATTTTAACAGTGAGTAAATTATAGAAACTGTAGGTTCTGTAAAGTAACTATATCTCCAGAATAATAACTATGAACATAATAATGATAAGAATAACTATTCTATCCAAAGAGTAACTATATCATATAGAAAAATAATTTTAACTGTAAAACAATTACTACTACATATTCATTCTTGCAGACAAAAGAGTAAATTATAGAAACTATAGGTTCTGTAAAGTAACTATATTTTCAGAATAGTAACTATGAAATAAATAATAATAATATAGTAATTTCGATGAGAACAATTATTCTATCCAAAGATTAACTATATTATATAGAAAAATAACTTTAACTGTAAAACAATTACTATATTATAAAAATAAACAATATGATATAGATGGTTTAGAGGTCATATAGTAATTTTTTCTATTATATATCACATAATTACTGAAATATAAAAGAGTAATTATATCAAAAGTAACAGTAATTATAACTCTTGAACAATAATAAAGAAAACATTAACTACTTGGTTAGTTGTTTTAGCTACGACATTCTAATTCTTTGCATCTATTAAATAAACCATGTTAAACTCAAGTGTTTTTTTGTAACACCCCGACAATTCTCTCTTTTCTAAAATAACCTTTTAATATAAAATATAGAGAATTATCAAGGCATTATCGCCCGTGTGAAAACGTAACGGCTTATTCAGAATTTTGCAGCGGAAAACATAAAACTAATTTGAGGTTTATAGGCAATTGATTACAGGTTTAATCCCAAAACCAATAAACGAAAATAAGGAAATATAAATAGTACGACAAATTTCAAATCCAAGTTAACAAATTAAATCACTTAATTAAACAAATAGAACTATAAGCTCTCTAATCCCGATCCCAATGATGCATCATCTTCAAACCTGTAGATGGGCAACGCTTATTGATCCTTAGAGACTGCTCACCAAAGATGGGTCATCACAGGATCAATAGGCATAGCCATGATCAACACACACAAACAAAACACGTAATCAGCAAAGCTGAGTACTACATACTAAAGCAATAATAATCCTAACATGATACTATTAAACATAATTAAGGGCAGATAAAGCATGATAATCTGACGACCACACTTAACTAGACTAGGCTAGACTGGACTAGACCTTTATAACAATAATATTATTTTAATTGAAATAGGCAATGGACCGAGTTTTCTAGCTAGACGAGGTACGGGCGCGACTCCGTAACCTCAGTGACCTGCGATATCGAGGAACGTTTGACTGAAAATAGGACGCGGTGATCAATCCGGTCCAAATGAAAGGCCATGGGCTACCACCATGAACCCCAACTCCTGTTTGTCCGTCACTTTAGACGTGCACAGTCTAAAGCTATTGCTACTCAGTTTCACTTTACATGATTTACAAATTGACACCCTGTTATGACTCAACAATCACATAAGGCATGCAACTCACATTTATTTATAACTGTTTTTATCTTGGAATTGAGTAAGTGATCACAAGGCATCAAACAAGACTCATTCCAATTAACTCCAATCTTTTCTTTAATACTGATCAACCCCTGAATATGGGTATAAGGTTTCAACTTACTAAATAAGGTCCTCCGCCCTCATAAAGTAGTGAAAAGCTAAAAGGGAACAACAATTAACTGATCTGAATTATATACTAAATAATCTAGTGTTCCCAATCAAACATGTTTGCATCAATCTTCCATACTAACATGTTATAATCCTCAAAATGCAATAAAGGTTTAATATGTCCATCCAACAGTATCAAACATGCAATTTCAACCTGACTAAGTTCATCAATAACATTAACATAACCAAGTTCACCAACAATTCAACATGGTTTCAACAATTAGCACACATTCCAAGCACACAGGTATGTACGTACCTTGTGTAAACAAACTGATAGGCCACTTTAACACTTTCAAAAGTCGCCTAAAGAGAATTCTCCGCCTAAAACAACCAACAAGTAATCCCAATCAACTTCTAGTCATTGGCAACCATAATTAAAGCATTCTAAACGTATCCTAAACATATTTAGAGCTTTCCCCAATATCAAAACTTAAACATTTGCTTTCCTAGCATCATAATTATTGAACTAGTGATTGAAATTCGTTGAAAACTTTTGCAAACATCGTACTTTAAATTTTCAGCAATATAAATTCATTTAAAAGCTTCCCCAAGGTCAACCTACGTTCCTAGTATCTCAAAACAATCAATTCAATAATCCATACTCAACCTATCATGATTAATAATTATAAAAACCTTGAATTTCATACTTTAAACAATCAAAAACCAATATTTCGATGTAATTAGATAATCTGAAAATTAATAACTTTATTATAAAATTCATATAATCTCAAATTTATAATTTAAATCACAAAACCCATAACTTTAATTCAAGAAAACATAATTTAAGTTAATAAATTATGATTAAGCCCTAATCTTAATTTTAATTAATCAAAACTGAAAATTAATTCGTTTTTAATCTCAACATCAAATCTGAAAATCACATTTACCCTAAAAATTATAAATTTAATTTAAGAATATAATCTAAATTAACAAACTTTAATTTAAAATAATTAGTTACTTAGGGTTTAAGAAATAACCAAATCAAGAAGAGAGTGAAGAGCAAGGGCGCCGGCTGGGCAGGGAGCGACGGCGGCCACGGCGGTGCAGCACAAGCGCAGGAGTGCGGTGCGGCACGACTGTCAGGTGGCAGCGACGGTGGTGGTTGTGCTGATGGTGAAGCAAGAAAAGAAGAAAGGGGAAGCTTGTTGCGTGCGTGGAGGAGAAAGGAGGGAGACCGCCGGAGGTTGGGAGTGACAGGCGGCGGCAAGGCTAGCGGCGTGTGGTGGTGGCTGCCGAGCAAACAAAACCAACAAAATAAAGATATTGAAAAAACGAACGAGAGGGAGGACGAAGCAAGAGAAGAAAAGAAGGAGTTACCGATCGACGGAGGAGGTGGTGGCCTAGCAACGACGGCGGCCAGGCGGTGGCTGGTGCGGCGGCTGTGCGACGCTGAAGGAGGTGAGGGCTGCAGGTTCACGTGAAGGAGGAAGCAAGGTTTGAGGGTTTTGGTGTTTTTGGTTTCACGTGAAATAGAAAGAGGAGGGAGTAAAGAATTTGAGTTTTTGTTATTTGGGCTTTATCAATTTGGGCTAGAACTAGGATTGAGTTTAAGTATTTGAATCCAAAACCAATTAGGATTGTTTTCCAACTTCAAACGGTTTTCGTAATTCGATTTCTTTTCAACAAAAGTTCTAAAATTATTTTAATTTCATAAATCGTTGAAATATTTAAAACGTATAAAAAATAAATATTCGTTACTTAAATATTTATTTCAAAATTCGTAAATTCTATTTTAATATAATTACTTATACGTTAAAATATATTAATAAAATGTATAAAATTACGGGGGATTACATTTTTGAACTAAAAAATACTAATCGACACGTCCACGTGGACCACGTCTCTTTTTTCCACCAACACATCATGTCCTTCCTCTACCACTTTCTTGGTTTCCATTGTTGTCAGGATTTTCTTTTTCTCCTCCTGCTTTTGTTTTCCTTGTAGAATTTATTCTTTGCACGATTTCAATTCTGGGTGCATCATCTTTGTATTTCTGAATCAATAATATTTAAACTAAGTTAATAATTTAACATTTAAATATGAAAAAATAACATAGTAACTATGTAAAACGTGTAGTTTCTATTATGCATCATATAATAACTCTTACTATTAACGATGGTAAAATACTTGCAGAATTGCATATATAGTTATTGTTATTGTTATAGTCATATAGTTACTGTCAAAATAATATAGACACTTTTATTAATAATAACATGGAGTACAAAGAAAGATCATAAAAAGAACATAATGATAAGATAATAACTATTAAAAATATATAATTACTATTATACATGATATAGTAACTCTTAATATTAATGATAGTCATATACGAGCAAGTTTGTAGATATAGTTATTGTTATGATCATATAGTTGTTGTGATCATAACATAGTAACTCTTATTACTAATAACATAGAAGACAACAAAGAACATAAAAAGAACATTATAATATACATAAATAACTATACCAAACATATAGTTACTATAATACAAGATATAATACCTATAAATATTATTGATGGTCATTTAGTCACAGAGTTGCAGACATAGTTGATGTGATAATAATATAGTAACTCTATCCATAATACAGTAACTATATCATTAAAAATATAGAATAACATAAAAACATGCACATAACATAATAAACTAACATAGTACCTATTTCAAAAATATAGTAACTATATAAAACGTACAATAACTATTAAAGAAAATAAACATATGGTAACAAGTCATGATAAAATAAACAGAATATCTATTTCAAACATATAGTAACTATATAAATAATATAGTAACTATATAAATAATATAGTAACTATTGAAGAAAATAAACATATGGTAACAAATCATGATAAAATAAACATAGTACCTATTCCAAACATATAGTAACTATATAAGACAAAGTAACTAATATAATAATATAATAACTATTGTACACATATAGTAACCATTATAATCACACAACAACTAGCTTAACATATAGTAACTATTGTAAAAATATAGTAACCATTATAATCATATAGTCACTATCTAAGAAGCAGACAAAAATATACTCGAAATAACATAGTACGGAGTACATAATGTAATCGTATAGTAACTATTATTTATCAAAAAGTCACTATAAACTGTTCTTAACATAGTAACTATCTTAAACATATAGTTATTGTTTTAAATTTATAATAACTTTCTAAAAAATATAGTAACTATTTTAAACACATAGTTACTGTTTTAAAGTTATAGTAACTTTTTTAAAAATATAGTTACTCTAAAAACTACTACTAACATAAACACAACGAATATTCCAATGACTATTAAAAACATTATTTCCCAACATAAATTAAAGGTAACTATATCATTTATATACTAACTATATGAAACACTAACCCTAATTTCACCCAAACAACAAACACTATTTCTACCTCTTGTGCTTTGCTGCATCAATTCTTAAAGTTCACAGCCCTTGTCTCTTTTTTCTAAATTTAAGGCATTATTTCTTCTTATACAAATGATATTGTAAAGTATTTTTGGAGATTCATCACTAGATAGTGCAACTTTAAGACCTGAAATAACATGTGATTGATACTTCGTATTATTTTCTTATACAAATATCAAATATATAGTAACTATATAAACCATATAGTAACTATATAAAATATATAGTGACTATTATTAAAATATAGTAACTATTGAACACATATAGTAACCATTATAATCATATAGTCACTATCTAAGAAGCGGACAAATACATACTCTAAATAACATAGTACATAATGTAATCGTATAGTAACTATTATTTATCAAAAAGTCACTATAAACTGTTCATAACATAATAACTATCTTAAACACATAGTTATTGTTTTAAACTTATAATAACTTTCTAAAAATATAGTGACTATTTTAAACACATAGTTACTGTTTTAAAGTTATAGTAACTTTTAAAAAAAATATAGTTACTCTAAAAACTACTACTAACATAAACACAACGAACATTCCAGTGACTATTAAAAATAATATTTCGCAACATAAATTAAAGGTGACTATATCATTTATATACTAACTATGTGAAACACTAACCCTAATTTCAACAAAACAACAAACATTTCGAATCACTCAACAAAATAATAACTATTGTACACATATAGTAACTGTTGTACACATATAGTAACCATTAAAATAATATAGTTACTATTGTACACATATAGTAACCATTAAAATTACATAGTACATCTTTAAATCATATAGTTACTGTATTACTCATATAGTTACTATTTAAAATTGTGAAGTCACTGATCGAATTCGCGAAGTGAAAACGATACTTCGGTAAAACACAAACATTAATTTCTTCAAAACAACAAATATTTTCAATTTTAAATAAAAATAGACTTAAAATTCTTTAAAAAACAACAAACCGAGATGTGATCTCTAAAAATTCTTGCGAAGATTTGTAGGCGAGCGCAAATTCTTCGATTCGATTTCGGCAACGACGAACCTCCTTCTTGATCTACTACTTCCGGCCTCCAATTTTTCCTCATCTAATAGATCCAATCATAAGAATTGTAAGATAATTACGAAGAAAATCGAACAAAACCTAGAAATTTGGGCTAAATTTGAAAAGCATAGAGAGAAAATGAAGAGAGAGAAAATGAAAGAGAATGAACAGAATGTAGATCTGAAATTTTGAAAAATAAAAAAGTTTAAAACGTATATAAAGTGGGTTAGACAAAAATCGCATTAAAACTCTTCAAAACACATAGTAACTCTTTAAAACACATAGTTACTGTAATACGCATATAGTTAATATTTAAAATTACAAAATAACTGTCACGTGACAGTTACATATGTTACCCATACAAATTACTCCATTGCCCTGGTCCACGCTAAGTTAGCATGGACCAGGTTTATATTAGTGTATACAAATAATTATATACAATGAAGAAAAACTAACACAGAATCTTTTTTTTCATTTTTTGCGTCATTGTTTCATTTTTTTGTATTATTGTTTCTTATTTATCATTGTTTATATTTTTTTACCATTATTTCATTTTTTGGTGTCCATAATCAGTATAAAAAGTAATCATAAAATATTATTAAAAAAAATAGTCATAAAAGTTCAATATATTTACAGAATTAACTGTTATGAAAAAAAGACTCTTTAACAAATACACCTCATGCTTTTAAATATTTATAGTCAGTTCCTGGTCATATGGTTTCAATAAAAGTAAATGGGATGTAAATATCGTTAATTACTCCATAAATTTCAAAAAAGAGTTGAATAAACATTATTGAAAACAAAGTACTTCCTAGAAACAAGTTTTACAAACTTAATTCTTTTTTCAAGCTTGCATTTTTGTTTATGCAATAAAGGTAATAACTCTCAATTTTCGACATCACCTCTGACGTTGTCTTATTAATTGTTTATGTCTTATTAATTAAAAGGGAATCATTGACGAGAAATCATTAGAAGGTAGGATAATTTAAAGTAATTTGTCCAAAATAAAAAGTAAACCATGAAACATTAGTGAGCGATGTGATAAAGTTAATGGGACTTTGTCAATAATCAATATTTTTCCATAAATTATCCACGTAAGATTTTTATTGTTTTTTTAACCATAAACTAATAAATCCGTATAGTTTGAGTATTTTTTTTAACCATAAAATACGAGTAATGAATTTGGATGTAATAAAGTTTAACGACTAAGACACTACGCAGCACTTGAGAATTGCGATAGTTAAGTTTTTCAAAAGGTCTTGCGCGCACAAGGTGTACAATAAATTTATTGTACACCAAGATAACTTTTATTCATTTTTTTGTAACTTTAACTTACTTTTGATTAACTTTTATATTAGTAAAAAAAAAGTTGATAGATAAACATTTTAAAGGGTTAAATGATTAATTTTATGCATTATTAGTGATTTGAAGAAATAAGTTTTATTAAAATAAAAAAAATTTATCACTAAAAGTATATAACTTTTACATATATAAGCTTAACTTTGAAGTAGTTTGAGTTAACTTTTACTCCGGTGTACAATATTTATTGTACACCCATTGTAAATAAGAATTTGTGTAAGTTTTTTATCCCCAAGAATTCGGGTATGCCTTTCAAATTTAACCACCCTTCATCCCCGACATTCCCGTCCACCATTTTACACTTTCTGAAAACCTTGGGAAGAACAAGAACGAACCCAAAATAAATAAAAAAAAAAAAAAAAAATTCCCAAAAAATTTCATAAGGAAATTGAGGCATTTACCCTCAAATTTCAGTGTAATGGCGATTCATCTGCGCCTGAAGGCGATCTTGCTGTTTTTTGTTGTTAATTTCGCCTTCGCTTTCGCCGCTGATGATGCAGTTTCTTCCAAATGCAGCAATAAAGCTCGTAAGGTTAGTTGAATTATTTATCAATGCCTTTTCAATCACGTGTCTTGGATCTCAATTTCAGTTTAGAATTTTAATTTGATCATTTTATTGTCCAAATGGGGTTTGTCAATTCTAATTTAAGCACATTAATTGCACCTTTTTTTTTGGATGATTAATCTTGTATGCAATGGAAATGAATTTGTAATTTGATTTCTTTGAAAATGTAACTAATCTAGTAATGCTAGCTGCCAAGATTATATTTCTGAATATTAGAATGGGCTGTATCGTTAAGAATCATTGATGAGTAAAGTATAAATACGTATGCAGAAGGTGGAAAGGTTAGTCTTTTAAACATCCTTCTATGTTTTCCGTTGGTTAAATAAGTTTTCAATGGTGATTTGTGGTTGCAAAAATATATTAGGCATGGTAGTTGAAAGGCAGTTTTTCATGTTGGTCTGTACCTATGTGCATACACCATATAGGGTCTTCAATCTTTCTAATGGCCTGTTTAGCTTAATGTGACTTTGTTGATGTGTAGTATGCGTATGCGATTGAGGGCCTACTCTTTTGAGTAGATTGAAGTCAATTAAATTTTGATAAAATCCTGCATGATAGCTTAAAGAGTTATCTAAAGGTAAGGGATTTGGTTCCTTCTAAACGGGAAAACTAGCTTGTGACCTTATTGTTACTAGAAAAATTACATCTAGACACAAAAACCAGTTCCAACTTAGCTCTGTTTAGCTCACGCCCCACTTTAAAATGCAATGATTTTCTACATCCTTATTTAACCGAGGTTAGTTTTGGTTTGAAGACAACTTTTGGTATCAATCGTACTTTCATTTTCTTCCTAAACCGACAGAAACAATAAATTTGGTTTCAAATGATCTTCCTAAACCAACTTGGGGCTCTTGGGGGTGTATGCTACAATTGTAGAGCATTTGTAAATTTCGTCAATTTTTTGTTTTAGGAGGCATCCGGGCAGGTAGTAGCATTGATGATCGACCTCTTTTTTTTTGTTTTTTTTGTTTCTGTCATGTGGGTGAAGGTTTGCGAGGATTGCACATATTATTTCGATGTGGGAAAGTGTAGATTATTTTGTACCCTTGTTTACACATGCTCCTGGGATCTCCTTTGAATGTTTTTTAAAGAGTGAATTTAGTGCTATTTCAGAAATAGTGTCTTCTTATCTTTCGGTGAAGCGCTGGTCCTCTCTTTAGAATCTTTCATCTTTCTTTTTTGGAAATGAAAATATTTCTTTATGAAAATAGAAAAGAAGAAGAAGGGGAAGTGCACATGCTGCCTTAAAAAAGGACTGGAACTCTGGAAGGTCACCAATTCGTACCTAAATTTTTAATGAGGAAACCTTTTTGAGACCATAGTCAATCATTTATCTCTTATTTCCTTGATTGGATAGTTAACATGATCTTTATAAGGGGGAAGATTTGGTGGAATGGGTGGTTAGTAAAACGTATATGGGGATCAGAAAGGATATTAAATTGGTTTGGGCATGTGAAAGTTGGGTAGGGTTTTGCGGAATGGAAAATCCAAAACCGTTACAGAACAACCGAGTTTTAATTCCATGGTCCACATGCATCGGGTGGACCAGAGTACTAGTTGTTGTTTAAGGAAAGAGAGGTTATACTAGGTTTTAATAGTTTCTGGTGAAAGTTTCCCATTCGGGATGCCTGTATTGCATGGAAGCCAAAGTTCTCAAGGATGTTTATAATATAACTATTGTCCATTTGATTTCCCCCCAAATAGAATGTGCAATATTTTAGGACATCCAAATAAGGTAAGTATGCAATTATTTGTTGGATGAAGGGTGTACTTTAGATACTTTTATTACTAGGGTTTTTGGTAAAACTATGCATAACATATTAACATGTAATTTAATTGAGTGCAGCCTGTACATTGTTTGATCTCATTTTGCGAAGTATGCTATTTTATCAGCTCTTGTTTCATTTTATGCAATGCCCCAATCCCCAACAGCTCTTTCCATTTTGCGAAGTATGCTATTTTATCAGCTCTTGTTTCATTTTATCAGCTCTTGCGAAGTATATATATATATATATATATATATATATATATATATATTTTTTTTTTTTTAATTTTATAATATTTGAATCTTAATTTATGTGTGCGTTTGGTGAATTGTTCTTTCCAGATTGCGGTGGAATACTGGATTGATGGTGTTGGGAAAGGGGTTTTGAGTGCAATAAATTCAAAATTTGGTCCTTACCCTTCTCTCGAGGAGAAAAGTTCTAGACTTCCAGCTGTAATGATGAATCCCCTGAATGGTTGCTCTAATTTTTCAGTGAAGGTCTGTGTTCCATTAAATTTATCGTAGCTACGCACCTTTTTTTCCTCCTTCACCTACTTTTTTTTTGTTTTCTGTCGAGGGGTGGGGTGGGTGGGGGGTGATGGTGGGGGAATTGAGATTTGAGGCATGGTTGATGAAGAGCTTTCTTTTGGGTGCATTGTAGCATTGAAATCCTCTTTACCATGAATTTTGATGTGTGTGAGCCCGTAGTTTTGTTATTTCTGTTTTAGTCAACTGTTAAGTTCTCTTGTCTCAGTGATCTGTGTTTCTGTGACATTTTATGCTTCAATCCTAGACTTAATTGCAAGTAATCACATCAGGATTATAATTAACTGAAGATAATTAGATGTATTTGTTTTTCGTGTCCATGGTTCTCTGATAAGGATCCATCGGTGGTTCTGCCATCCCTTCCGTAAATATGACCATGATTTGGTCTAGAACTCTAGACGAACCTCAAAATACTATATTGGTGAGAAGTCAGAATTGATAGGAAAATTAGCTTGAGTTCTACTTAGACTTGCACAACCTGGTGAACTGACTGGTTGGTTGAAGTTTTTACGTGCTTGCATGTATAGCAACAAATACTGAAAGTTGAAAATGAATGCTGAGACTTTAAGCACATGTAAATGGTGCATGTGACATCTATAGTGTGATGGAAGCCTTATGCAGATACTGCTGCAGGCAGATTTTTATTTTGTTACCCAGCAAGCCATATAAGGAAAAGTGGAAAACCGCTGGAATTTTTGATAATTGATTATAGTCATGGTCTTAGCATGGATTGTGAAATGCAATGTGCTCAGGAAGTCAGGATCGCAACTGAATGCAAATGAAACTCTTGGTGTTATGTGGAAGCTTAACTTGAGTCTTGCTGCTAATCTAGAATCTGAACTCTGATGTTTATTGAAGTGGACCTTATGACAAATTTTCTGATTTTTGTGGGTTCTTACATTGCTGCTTATTTGTCTCTTTCCCAGTTTCTCCTGCTATGAAATGAAGCTCATGTTAGGCAGAGATATATTTTCTTTACTAGACATTGTAATGATCCATACAAAGAATCTACAGTGTTGATTCTATTTAAATCACTTGTGTACAAGAAGGTTCGTCCCTATAAAGATGATACCACGCTTTGGCTCCATGATGGGATGGACCATTCCTTTCTGTTAGGAATTTCTCCGAGTCAAACGTCTTGCCGTTCCAGCCAAGGTTATTTAGGAAACAACAGTTCCCCTCATTTCTGAAAGCATGTCTCTTTGCCGCCAAACAGAGAAACCTACATAAAGATGTTACTAGGAGAAGAAAATTTTAATTTTGCAAGCTGTTATTGCTGGTGCCCAGTAGTGGGAGGTCTGCCGATCATCTATCAGTCATTTTTTCCTTGAGTTCTTGACTTTTTTACTGTTCCTACATGCTACTTATGTTATTGTTTGACTGGGAATTTGGGATTAGTTATTTTCAAGCATACAAGGAAAAAATATTATTATGGCATGGAAGAGAAAAACAGAGGAGGTGAATCACTGAAGTGTGGAAAATGGTTGAGTTAGTAAATGGTAATATGTTGATTCACATGGAAACAAAGAAATGAAAGATTCTTCAAAGGTTAAAGTAGTTTATGGGAAGGTTTAAAGTCCTATTTAAGGCTTTTGTATAGTTGGTGCTTTGTATGTCAACAATCACCTTTCGTTTTTGGACTTGGTAGATTTATTGATCATGATTGTTTGAGGGAAAGATTTTTGGCTCTAATATTCCTTAAATACATATGTAGCACCCTCTTGGTATCTATTTAGCACTCTCTTTTACTACTTCTCCCCCCCAAAAGGGAATATTGGTATCGTTCTATTTGGCCAGCCTCTTTTCTCCTTTTTTGGTTGTAATTTTTCTCCTATACACTCCACATGCCAAGAATCAATCTAAAAGGAGGGACAGTTTAGGTAGTATCATTACAATTTTGTTCAAGTGGTTTGAAGAAGAAGGTAGCTAGTTAGGTTGAGCAGTTGAGGAGAAGCTCTATAAATAGGGTAGATTAGAGAGGAAGAAAGCATGTTGATTATTGATGAGAGATGTCTGTTGCTTTTACATTTTGGGAGAGATCAAGCCTCTCGAAAGCTTGTGTTTATCGTTTAGTTAATCAATCTTAATCACCTGCTCTTAATTACCACCATGGAATCTGTCCAAGCTATGTCGATTCACACCTCCATGTCAACGGGTCTCTTATACTTTCTATAGAGTTTTAGAAAGATCTCCTGATTCATTTACATTAGTGGCCTTAAGCCATTTCAACTTTAATTCAAATGTTGTCGTGTTTTGCATTGGCTTAACACTAGGAATATACTCAATCAAAGACCACACTCCCTTTACATGTTTTTTGCATTTTGGGAGTAAAGAGATTGGGAAACATTTAATCAAAGTGATCAACTTCCATGTGGCGGAGGTTGTTTGAGGTGCCATTCCCGATTTTGGATCGGCAACTTCCTGTTCACTCAGCTAGATGTTTGGGGTTTAAGAGGAGCAACAGGGATCTGGTGGCTGGTTTGTGCAATCATTCTGTTGGTTTGGTAGTTACCTGAAATAAAGTTTCTGTTGTAGTAGGCCTGAAGACGACTAAGAGAATGCGAAACATATATAGATGACCAGGTATGAAGGACTAAACTTGACGACCTTTATTGATGATTGAGGGAATATGTGAAGCAATTTCCTAGTTAGAAGTGAATTGAAAGTTTCTAGTCTTATTTCTTGCTCCCTCTATTTTAAACTTTGTAAGTATTACTCTAACCACATAGTTTACATTACTGAGACAATTAATCTGCTTGTTCGTTATTGCAGGCGAGTGAATCCGTCGCACTATCTACTCGCGGTGACTGCGAGTTTACAACCAAGGCAAAAGTTGCTCAATCTGGTGGTGCTGCAGCTTTGGTGATCATAAATAACTTAGAAGGTTGGATATATTATTTTAATACTTTATTATTATCTAGCTCACAAGGTGTCAATCAATGCGGGACAATTTGTTAAGAAGTAGCCATAAATCAATTTTTTTTTATAGAGGACATAGGCTTTGTTTTATGTTCCCCAATCAATGTTGGACAATTCAAGGATATGCTTGAAAACTACAATACTCTCTATATAAAACATATGCTTTGATTTGGCTTTCCCAATGGGACAACTTTTCCTTTGATGTTTCTTTCTCCCTCTTTTTCCTTCTTTTTCCTCTTCTTCTAACATACTTCTATCTTGTTTACTTTTCTTTTTATTGTAGCCTCCTTTTGTTCACTTCATTCTTATATTGTACTTAAAAGCATTTTATACCTTTATATGATTTAAACATTCATTTAGGCAACTTTTTGGTTTAGGCATTGGTTTATGATTCAAACATTTGTTAAGAATCATATGTAGGTTGCTAGTAAGGATTGGTAGAGGTTAAGACATTTAATAGAGAAAACAAGGTTGTTGTTTGCTTTCTTAACAGATATGGGACATATAATATGTTACGTAAAAAATTGCACTCCCTCTGTTTCTTTAAGTTTTTTCCACGTGGAACCTAATTCTGTATCGATAAATATATTTGTTAAAAATATTCATGTGGGATCTTGTTTGATTTGTCTCTTGTAGTTTCAAAATATCAATATTTTATATTGTTTTATAATACGTATTCAAAGATATTGATGATTCAGATATGCATTGAAAACTGAGCAAAAAAAGTGGAAAGAACTTTAGAAACAGGAGTAATTTTTTTTTTTTAGTTGCTCTAAGTCGCTAGCCTGGCTCAACTCGGTTTGTTAAGGTCTTGAGTTGAGTCAACTTGAGTCGAGCTCTGTCTAAGTTGCTCTCAATTCAATTAGCACCCCTAAAACCCTTAGGCACTAGAATGATTGCCTCAACAGGCATAAGCTTCTTTTGTTCGCCTTACTTTTCAGTTGGTTGGAAATTAGCAGATTCCATGCCATCGACATTTGAGCATGTTTAAGGTTTTTTTTAAAGGGTATGGAGACCTTGAATCTAGAAAGAGGTCAATGAACTATTATACTCTTGTTTTTAACATCGCATTCAATGTGAAGAAGATATTTGAAGGGTAAAATTGAAACATCCCTTAATTCTATTTCTTTTTTACGACTTATATTACTATTCAACAATATAAAGTTAAATGGCGTCTTGCCATATATTCTGAGATGGAGTATTTTTCTTATCTTGCAGGCCTTGATGAAATGGCCTGTTCCAAGAATGAGACAGATTTGAATATTACTATTCCTGTTGTCATGATCTCAAAATTCGGAGGAGACATTCTAGGCAAAGCTGTAGAAGCAGGGAATCGAGGTAATTTGTTGTAACTTATTAATTATGAATGGAAACTTGGGATTTTTGCGAAAGCGGGTGAATAGGTCTTAGGAGAGGCAAAGAGTTAGCCTTTGGAGTAGCAGTAAGGCTAACATTGGTTAAAGCTGGATCCTTTTCTTCTGCTGCTTTAAACTTCACTGACAATTTTTTTTTCCCTCTATGGGGTTTGATATGTTTCCAGTGGAGCTGCGAATATACTTACTAAAACGTTCAGTTATTGATCTCTCTAATAGCTTAGTATGGTTTATATCTCTTGCAACACTAATTGCTGCTTCGGTCTGGCCGGATCTGTGTGGACATGAGCAGACTGATGAAAGATATGACGAACTGTCACCAAAGGTTTACTACTTGAATCTCATTTCTCAAAAATTGAACCAGTGTGCATGACATGTCTGGAAGTGTGTTTTGTCTTGTGTAGTTTTAGCTATAGTTAATCAACATTCTCTTTGTAGGACTACTAGGCTATGTCATGTT